>NC_081410.1:439519442-439819442 GCF_030272615.1 Cryptomeria japonica
ATGGATGTGTAGATGACAATGAGGATGTATTTTCCCCCATGGTCTATCTTATAGACTACCCTAGCCCTAGCCCTCGTCCCCCGAGTCAGTCTTCATTATCCCGTGACTTTGTCACTTTATCCTTTCAGTTCATTCTAGCCTTTCTTTTTTATCGAGAGATTGTCTGCAATCTTTTTAGACATTTTCATCCAGTCTCTCGAGGGGGCATATCATTCCCATCTTGGGGCAACTCTGTATCAGTTCATCTTATCTTCTTTGAAACAACGCGACAAGCCGCATTGTCTCAAAGAGGGGCAAAATGTAGACACCCAAAATTGTCCAGTCTAATTAAATATTTATTTAATTATCTAAGCTTAATTCTTCTATTAATTAAAAAAATCTTTATTTATTTAATCAATTCATTTATCCTCTTCTAGCCTTATTTCTCATTTAAATAAATACATTTCTTTATTTAAATTATCCTTTTTCTAAATTAAATAAATATTTTATTTATTTAATTATCCCACTTCTTCTATTAATTAAATAAATCTTTATTTATTTAATTAATTCATTAACCTTTTCTACCCATGACACATATCATTCATCTCTTAATTCATACAATACCTACCCCTTTCATTATTTTATTATTTCTTTTACCTACCCTCTAATCATAGCCGACCTCCTTTTACACCTCTCAATCTTATCCCTCCATTTCATATAGTGTCTTCTATATAAGGAGATGCTTCCTTCATTATCAAACCCTAATCATCTTTTATGCAATTGACTACACTACAATCCTACTTGCAACCACATTCCGTTCTTTGTTGAGCTCTTGTGCACATAAAATCTGAGAGCAAATATATCAAACAAGATCAATGGAGATAGGAGAATGGAGATTCAAACCCTATTGGACATGTGAAGGTATAATCTTTGTGATTTCATTTGATTTGCATTGTCTTAGGTAATCTTCATATGTTATGGTGGATCTTTGTTGTTGTTAAGCTAGGGTTTTGTGGTTGAATTCATTTAGCCTTTCAATATTGTTATTATTGTATCCATTTTCACCATATACAGCCATCAATGCCAAAGGGGGAGATTGTTGGTCATTTGGAGGAATTGATTGTGTTGCATTGATGTTTTTTCATTGATGTCAACACTAGCTATTTTGGCTTCTTTATTGGTATCCTTATGGTCCCAGTAGGTTTTTTGGTTTCTAGTTGGATTAGATCATGATGATCTGGTATGCTCCGATATGTATCGGTTGTAAAATTGGCTTATTCATGCTACTTAGATTCATGTTTAGTCAGTTTTTTTTTATCTGGTGATCAGATGTTATCATGTATGCTGGTAAGCTTGGTTTGTTGTTCTGGCGAGGGTTTAACTGACACAGATTTGATGTAGATATTTGATGTTATGCATAAGTGGTGTTGGTGCAGCTTCTAGTAGAGATTCAGGATGCTGATGGTGATCGTGTTTGAGACTTGGTTGATTGGGATCATTTCTTTAGCGTCTGTGGACCTAAATTGGGTCCCAGTTTATCTAGGTTATGGACCGACTTAATGTAACGTATTGATTGGACTTCTCGATGTGTTTTTGGGATGTCTTATGGGTTGGATATTATTTGTTTGGTCTTAGGCCAACATTTTTTGTAATTATGTAATTGATTTATTGTCTGGTGGCTGACCTTATTATTTGTGGTTGAGGGTTTATATATATGATGTAAGATCTCATTGTAGATCATATAGGAATGTGGAATAAGAGAGAATAATGTAATAATAATTCACATAGAGGATTTGGTCAATCATTGGTGATTGAGTTGGGTTTATGTAAGAGGATTTATTCCTCCGGTATTGAGCTTAACTGGAACTGTACTCAGGCATAGGAGATGTTATCATTGTAGTTCATTCCTTCTTCCAAATTGTAGTCTAGATTTCTATGTAGTCAATGAGACTCCTTTTGTGATGAGCAGTGTGGTCTAAGCTGTTGGTCTTTCTGCAAGTTTAGGCCCCTCATTTGTAATCACATACTTACACCATAAGTATTATCTGATTGTGGGTAGGCTTCCCATCGTGGTTTTCTCTTTACCGGGTTTTCCACATACAAAGCTTGGTGTCATGTGGATGGTATTTATTCTCTAATTGTTGTTTATGCTTAATTGGTATATCTACTATTTCGGTAATTTGTTTATGCATTTCGGTATTGATCTTTTGGGTTCCAGTAATCTGGTGACAATTGATTTACCCCCCCCCCCCCTCTCAGTTGTCTTCTAGTTATTTGAACTGTCTAATAGTCATCACATGCTATCAAAGGATATCCTAGAACTCAGTCTCATAATTTGTGATACACATGTGGAACCATCTCAACCTCTGAGGAAATCAAGGGAGTTTGGTTTATCTAGTTACTAGATCTACCACCTCACTTCGTCTGCACTAGCAATCAATCCATGAGATGAGAGGGTGCAGACATATTTCTTATTTTATAAGATGAGTTACTACTACCCAACCCACCTATGATTAATTTATTATGTTATCAGTTGATTATTACCATTAACCTCCAACAAGCTATCCAAATGGTCTATACCCCATCTCCACAACACAAAGAATCCTAGTAGTCCATTCCTCATGACCTCGATAGACTAATGAAAGCCCACTATCCCTAACCATGCTCCTAGGCCTTAGGGCAACTCATGGGTACAAGGACATTACAATAGCAATCATGAAGCTCAACATAGAATGCATCCAAAATCCATAACACCACTAACACAACTGAACATAAATGATAGCCATCAACATACAATAAGAGCCACATATCAAGAATCAAGCCACAAGCTCACAATGGCCAAAATGCAACAATAGAATAAGCCTCGAGAATAACATAAACACATGAAAAAGGGTAAAAACATGAATCCAATATCATCACATAATCCTCTACAATGAGGCACATCATAATCTCTCACTGGAGCTTCAATTAACCCTCCTCAACAACAAGGATCCACTCAACTTGTAGTACCCCTCCTCGTTTGAACTTATTAGACTCATATTTTACTATTGTTTACTTTTAGTGGATACATTACCATTATGTGTTATTCAAACTTATATGAAACTATTTGATGTTTTATTTGGATATGAGACGCATGATTTATTTGCAGTATTTCAGTACTGGTGATTTGTGGTATTTTATGGATTATTGTTATGTACTGACACTTTACTTTATCTATGCAATGTGTAATTATATGTTGCATGTCTGCGAGTGTATTGGATGTGAGGGGAAGATTTTCCTTCACTCACTTCGGTGATATAGGGAACGTCGCGATTCTCCTTCATTGGTGTGTGTGTCGTGTATTCTATATTTGTATATATGCATATGTGGTTCGATGATGCAGGTCATTGCAAGTACAAGTATTAGGTAGGTACGGGGTATCGTCTCCACCTAGCTCCACAGGTCTGAGTGTGTCTTACTTGTCCGATGGGAGTGGAGGAGATATTGGTTGACCCTAATTGTACCTCACTTACACTCTTGTGAGTGTCGTCAGTCGATCATCCCTTTTGGTTTTTTTCGGATGTCGAGTCAATTTGCTTGATTTTTTTAGAATCTTTGTTTGGGTCTTCTCAGTTTGTGTGCCCTAGTAGATTAAATTAAATAATTGAGATTATGGTGTCACTTTATAGTTAGCATATTTAATTTATGAATTATAATGCTTTATTGATTATGAATTTAATTAATTAAGTGAAATGATTAAATTTAGTTGCAAATTGCATTATATTAGAAATATAATTTTATTTAAATTTAGTAGAAAATAAATTAGTTGCATTTATTATTCTCTAGATTTAAAAAATAAAATTTCCTTCCTTTATTAGTTTGCAAATTTCATGATTTTACAAATATAATTTTATTTAAACCTTAGTGGGAAAATAAATAAAATTAAATACATTTGTTGTTCTCTAGATTTCGAAAATAAATTAGAAATAAATAAAATCAAGTAGATTTACTTTCCTTAGTAATTTTTTTTAGAAAGTTAATTAAATGGGAATGAGAAAAGAAAAAAAGGTTGGGGGGGGGGGGGGGGGGAAGTAATGATTTTTGGGAAATAGCAATTTCAATTTCTTTTGTGGAATTAGAAAATAAAATCCTTTTTAGTTTTAAAAGGGAATATATATTTTGGGAAAAAGGGAAATATTTTCAACCTAGAAAGGTTTGGGTAAAAGATAATTTTCAAAGATTATTTTTTTGGGGAAGAGTTCATGGGAAGGAGGTGGTAGTTTGGAGGAAGAAATTTCAAAATTTTCTTGGATGCATGTTGGAGAACTGAGGATTGGCGTGGATATCTAATTGCAAAAGCTCTTCCTCAAGATCTCCAGGATAGCTTTCCAAGGTTGAATAGCTTTTGCCTGGTTATTTATTTCTTTTATATATTAGCTCAAGTATTTATCCTTTCTTTGTAGTTTTCTGGTGTGTATTGTAAAAGAAAATATTTATGGTTGAGTCTTGATTTTTGTTTATATGTAAATGTTTTATTATTTCCATTCTGTATTATTTAGCTTGATATTGTGAGATTATAGGGGGTTATGCTGGCAAAATTTTGCCATATTTACCCTCCTGTGTTCCATATAATTTTATTTGTGTGTTATGCGATTCTGTGTTCTTCTTGTTTGTGAAAAGAAAAAAAAAATAAGGGATTTAGAAATCTGGGTTAAAATTTATTTCCTATGGTTTGTAAAAAAAGTTTTTCCCTTTTAAAGAAATTAGGGTTTTTTTAAATCAATCTCATTTTTGTCTTAGAGTCCGAATCTTTTGGCAAGATTTATTGCCAGTAAATATTATCGAAGAAATCTTAGCAAATTTAAGAAAACAAAAACAAAAATATAAATTTAATATTCTTGTTGTGTTTTATTAGACTCTGTTGTCTTCGAGTGGAGAGAGAGATTGTATTAATCTTTGTGTTTGGATAAAAAATTAAATTGAATTTTAAAAAGAAAAATACAAAAAAAAAATAAAAATACTTACTACCTTGCAGTAAGCTAGGCCCTGCAAAATTTAAAGCATTTGCCTTCCACGATATATGCCTGCCAAAATTTGATAATTCAGTTTCTTTTTAATGTTTCAAAAATATATATATATATATATATAGTATTTTCTTGGTTAATGTTTTATTATGGAGTATTTAAAGTTATTTTATTGGAAAATAAAATATTCAAATATATATTTAAATATGATATAATTATATGGGTTACATTCAAAGAATATATACTCATGTAATTATATTATATTATTATATATATTTCATATGTTATTGTGAAGTATTTGAAGTTATTTTATTGGAAAATGAAATATTCAAATTATTATATTATATTATTATAAATATTTCTAATTTGGAATTTTAATTATGTTATTGAAAACATTATTTGGGGGTATTGTAAATTATTCACGAACATATGATTAGAGAGTTAAATTTTAATATGGTCTTATTTAATTTTTTTTGGACAAATGACAATTATGTTATTCTCTTATCATTAAAGATGTGTTTTCCATTTTTTGCTATATTTGTATTTGCAAAGTATATAACGCTTTTTACTATTTAAAAAAAAAGATTGCATGTTATGGATCTTTAGTATAAATGGTGGTTTTGGTAAAAGCATATTTATGTTGTAGATCTAGTTTTGAGTTATTGTCATGTCGTAAAGGTTGTTTTATACCCCTTGGTCAGGTGTCATTGTGTAACCTTGTTGTTGTAAACCATTAAGTGTTTTGTTCCAAATGGTCAACCTTGGGTTATTGATTGTGTATCCTTCACCTGTAAATCTATTAGGATTAGTTATGGCTATCAGTTTCACCATAGAGTTCTCATAGAGAGACCATTCCTGTTAGTGTCCTATGAGAGAGAGTGGCTTTCAAGCGGGGGCCGTGCCCAAAGTGGATGGCAAGATAACCCCTCGAAAGTCAGTTAAGAAGTGATAACCTAATAATTGATTAGGGGGTGAGTAGCTAAAATATTAAACTAAGATAATGTGCCTCGCACGTGGTTGAGTGCTAGTATAGGCTCAGGATGTGGTGAGAAGGCCTAGAATGACAAACCTACCACCTTGTCTTCACGAAGGGATTGGTAGGGTCCGCATGATGCTTAGATGGAGCCGAAGGTTCGGGAGAGGTTACGAGGATAACCCTGGATGGGGATCGGGACCTATGGAGGCCTACCTAGGGTAACCACCTTAAGCCATGCGATGACACTCTCTCCTTAGGGTCACTAGTGTATGTGATTTGAGTCACATGGGTTTGCGGAGTCATGTTATACTATTGTACTTGTCTTGTTTTTCTTGCTTGAGGGTCTTTTGCTATCTCCCAGAATGGTGGGGTGGTTCCACTTTGGGATCACATGGGCGGGTGGTAGTGCCACTTCCCATTGGATATTTGTGTTCATACTGTCATGCAAGGATCAGCTTCGCTAGTGTTTCTTGGTTCGTGACTCATGTATCAGCTCTTGTTCAAGATTATTGTATCATTGAGACCATGTGGTCATTGTATCAGTAAACTATGTAACCTTGGCATTTTAACCTATGTATTTCATTTGTATTATTGGAAGCCATGTAATTATTGAATATTGTAATCTTAATTCATTGGAATGTATGTTATTTCAACTATCTTTCTTCTTATGTGTAAATGAATCATTGAAAATAAATGTATTGTAACACTTTACATATTTCAATATAAAATTCAGTTTTATAAGAATGGTTTTATTAATTGCAATTGAATTTCCTAATTAGATGGATAATTGGATTAACCTTTTGTAGTTGTTTAGTTTCGAAGTAATCTTCATTGGTAACCCTTTAGAATAGCATTTGTTAGACTTATGTTGTGTTAATAAACGTGCAATGCTATAATTAATGTACTTAATCTTCTAATATATATATATATTTCTATTTCACCTTTTAGTTGCCTAGATGTGACGTTTCCCTATAGGGTTCCTGGCAGGGCATTACATTTTGTATCAGAGCCAGGTTTCAACACTGGGTACTTTGGGTTTGTAGTTAGCCCATTTAGCTTGACCCTTTTTCTTAGGTCTTAATGTTTGTGTTTCCCTTGTTTTATCCTTGTCTTAGATCTAAACCATTTTCTCTTTTGTAGTGCTAGGTGATGGCTAGGAAATCTAGGGGAGGTGGTCGTATGGGTGGTCGCAATAGAGGCGGAGGTGGAGGACAGGGCCATGGTTCTAACTGTCATAGTCCTTCACCACCACCCACTCATGTGAGTGTCAAGCCAAAACAGTCTGTCCATCAGGATTCACAACATGCAGGAGAGCGGGTTCCTGAAAGGGAAGAGGTGAGACAGATGTTTCAGGAGGTTTTGGCCAGGTTAGGCACCAAGCCTAAGGTTGATCAGCCTATTCATGATCGGGTTGAGGAGTCACATCAGCAAGTTCTAGAGGAGAGAGAGAGAGAAAGAGAGAGAGAGAGATCACCCAGGAGGAGGGAGATCCTAGCTGACTGAGATCTAGCTTCCTTGGGTCACATAAAGGACTTGATGAGGTCCAACCCTCCCTTCTTTGATGGTAAGGGTACCGGTCTCGAGGCAGAGACCTGGCTTATCAGTCTAGATCAGTGTTTCGCTATGTTCCCATACAGTAGCAACACCAAGGCGAGATGTGCTATCATGTGTCTCGATAGTTTTTCTTCGATCTCGTGAAGATTAGAGGAGGAGAAGATTTGTATGTGCATTAACACCATATCATGGGAGATATTTTTGGAGAGATTCAAGGCATGATTTCTCTCACCCCAGTTAAGGCAGACTCGGGCAAACGAGTTCTATGCTTTGCATCGGTATGGTATGTTAGTAGACCAGTTTGAGCACAGGTTCTATGAGTTTAAATAGTATGTCGGGATTGGTAATGATGAGGCAATGCTTGTTCAACACTTCTTGAGGGGTCTAAATGACCGCATCAATGGAGGAGTGAGAGTGTTTGAGCTAGCTTCAGTTGAGGTAGCAGTGGCAAAAGCCAGGTTGGTTGAGCAGAACCTTAGCCATGCACATGGTGGTCAGTCAGGAGTACAGATTGGTAGTGCACCTTTCAGTGGGCCCAGAGTTCATGGGAACCAGTCCTAGCCAGCTGCACTGTTTAGGAGTCCTTAGGCACCCGCTAAGGGTGGATAGCAGCAACAACATCAACCACCAAGACCGAAACAATTCCAGGGCCAGCAGGGTGGCAATTCTCAGTATAGGAAGAATAGGAACTGGTAGAGAAGTAGACAGGGTCCTTCAGGATAGTCCTCATAGAGTGCATCTCATGCCCCTAGTAGGGGAAGCTTCCAGCAGTCCAGTGAGCCAACAGAAAGTAGAGGACCAGGTAGGGGAGCTTGCTTCTCTTGTGGGCAGTTTGGTCACATAGTCGCGCAGTGCCCTCAGCGTTCTCACCAGACAGGTAGTCAGAGGCCAGCAGCATCAGAGCCTACAGTAGGGGATGCAGGTAGATCCCATAGAGTGTTTGCAGCGATTGATGACCACCAGGTTGATCATGAGGGTACAATTATTGAGGTAGCAGGTGTGTTGTGTGGAATGCCTATCTCTATACTCTTTGATTCCAGTGCTTTGGATTCTTTCATTTCTTCATCCATTGTGGAGCAGTGCGGACTTGCATCTACTAAGTAGGCGGATAGGTGGCAAGTAGAGTTCGATACAAGTGTGCGTGTTTTCGTAGATGCCTTTATTCCCAGTTGTGAGTTGGACCTGGGAACCATAGTTACCTCAGTTAACCTTCGAGTCATTCCTTTGGGTTCTTATGGAATTGTTTTGGGGATGGATTGGCTTTCATCTCACAATGCTTGTGTAGACTACCGCAAGAAGACAATGGAGTGTTTAGATGACCTTGGAAAGGAAGTGGAGATTGTTGGAGTATAGAGACCGATATCCCTACATATGATTTCCGCTATGCAACTTAAGTAGTGCATGCATAGAGGGTGTCAACTTTTTGTAGTTACTCTTGAGGATGTGGATGAAAAAGAGAGTTGAGAAATCACTCCTAATGGTCACCCTATTCTTCGAGAGTATGCTGATGTGTTTCTATTGCATATTCCTAGTATGCCTCCAAAGCGAGACATAGACTTTCGCTTTGACTTGGTCCTTGGTGCAGAACCTGTTTCGAGAGCTCCATATCGGATGACTACTTAGGAGTTGAGTGAGTTGAAGTTGCAGATAGAAGAATTGTTGGCCAAGGGGTTCATTCATCCTAGTGTTTCTCCTTGGGGTGCGCCTGTTATCTTTGTTAAGAAGAAGGATGGTTTTCCTCGGTTATGCATTGATTACCGACAACTAAATAAGGTAACCATCTAAAATCGATATACATTGCCTCGTATAGATGATCTTTTTGATCAGGTAAAGGGAGCCAAGGTGTTCTCTAAGATTGACCTGAAATCTAGGTACCATCAGCTGTGCATTCAGGATGCAGATATTCATAAGATAGCGTTTCGTACTCATTATGGACACTATGAGTTCACAGTGGTGCCATTTGGGTTGACGAATGCACCTTCAATTTTCATGAGCCTCATGAATGGGGTTTTTCACACCTACCTTGATCATTTTGTCCTTGTCTTCTTGGATGAGATTCTGATTTATTCTAGGTCTATGGAAGATCATGAGGGTCACTTGCGTCAAGTGTTACAGTGCTTGAGAGAAAATCAGCTTTGTGCCAACTTGATGAAGTGTGACTTCTTCCAGTCATAGGTGAACTATCTTGGTCATGTGGTTTCGGGAGAGAGTGTATCCATGGACCCTTCAAAGATCCAAGCCATTGTTGATTGGCCAACGTCGACCAATGTTTTAGAAATTCAAAATTTTATGGGTTTGGCCGGATATTACCATCGCTTTATTTAGGGTTTTTCCCAGTTAGGACACTCGATTACTTCTCTTAAGATGAAAGGGAAGAAGTTTGTTTGGTCAAAGCAGTGTGAGTCATCTTTTCGTAGCCTAAAGGAACTCCTTGTCAGTGCTCCAATTTTGGTATTTCCTGATCCATCTAGATATTTTATGGTATGCACCGATGCATCTTTAGAAGGTATGGGTGCAGTGCTTATGCAGGATGGACATGTGGTTGCTTATGAGTCTCACAAACTCAAGAACCATGAGTTAAACTATCCAATTCATGATTTGGAGTTGGTAGTTGTAGTGAATGCTTTGGTTATATGGTGGCATTTCTTGTTAGGGCGTCGGTTTGAGCTGCATAGTGATCACTACAGTTTGCAGTATATCTTCACGCAGCCGAACTTGAATGCTCAACAATGGAGATGGATGGAATTCCTCTACAAGTATGATTTTGAGGTTTGTTATATTTAGGGGAAAGAGAACATGGTGGAAGATTCTTTGAGTTGTAGACGGCATGAAGTTTCAGCTTTGTCCCTTGGAGTAGACTTGAGAGGGAGAATTCTTAGAGTTCTTCCTTAGGATTCTTGGTATCAGGATGTTAGAGCTGTGATAGAGTTCGGAAGGCCTTTAGAGGGTAGATTTTCTAAATATAACCTTGAGGCAAATGGACTTCTTTGTCACCTTGGATGGATCTATGTACCTCCTTTGGAGGGTCTTCGCATTTTGATCATGACTGAGGCCCATTGTGCACCTTATTTGGCACATCCAGGTGTCAAGAAGATGCACGCAGATCTTAGACAGATTTATCATTGGGCTGGTATGAAATGCGACATTGCTGATTTTGTGTCGAAGTGTTTAGAGTGTCAGCGGGTGAAGGCGGAGCATCAGCACTTGGCAGGGTTTTTACAACCTAATTTGGTACCGGATTGGAAATGGGGTATCATTTCCATGGATTTTATTGTTGGGTTGCCTGTCTCTTCATGTCGTCATGATTCCATCATGGTCATTGTCAATATATTGACAAAGGTTGCTCAATTTGTTCCTATTCGAGCTTCTTATACAACAACAATGGTGGTACGAGTCTTCTTGGAAGATGTGGTGAGACTGTATGGGATTCTGAGGTGGATCATCTCTGATAGAGATCTTGTCTTTACCTCACCATTGTGGACCTCACTTCAACATTCTTTGGGGACTCAGTTGAACTTTAGTTCAGCTTATCACCCAAAGACAGATGGTCAGACCAAGCGAGTGAATCAGATTTTGGAGGACATGCTTCACATGTATGTTATGGACCAACAGTCATGTTGGGAGGATTATATTTATCTAGTGGGGTTTTCTTATTATAATGGATATCATAGCTCCATTGGCATGTCCCCCTTTCAGGCATAGTATGGTCATCCTTGTCATACTCCTTTGAGTTGGGACCGGATATTCTTCGAGAGACGGAGCAGTAGATTGAGCGGATTCATGAGCATTTGGTAGCTACACATGATAGGTAGAAAAAGTATGTAGATTCTCATAGGGTTGGCGACTGTGTGTTCTTGAGAGTGTGTACGCAGAAGAGTCTGATCTGTTATGGAATGGTTTCTAAGTTGGCAACTCATTTTGTTGGCCCTTTTGAGATCCTTGAGAGGATAGGACCTATTGCCTACCGTCTTGCCTTGCCACCAAGTCTATCCTACATCCATGATGTCTTTCATGTTTCAGTTCTTCGACCTTATCATCCTAATGTGACACATGTTCTTGATTGGAACTCTTTGCAGGTCGAGGACGTACAACTTTCCATGGAGCCCGTGCACATTCTTCAACGTCGAGATTTGACCCTCAGGGGTCGTACCATCGACCAGGTAAGGGTCCTATGGGACCCAAATGATGAGACCTCGATGACTTGGGAGGATGCAGCGAAGATGAGAGAGCTCTATTCTTATCTATTTTAGGCTTCCAGGAGTAAGCCTAGTTTTGAGGGGGAGAATGTAGTACCCCTCCTCGTTTGAACTTATTAGACTTATATTTTACTATTGTTTACTTTCAGTGGATACATTACCATTATGTGTTATTCAGACTTATATGACATTATTTCATGTTTTCTCTAGATATAAGATACATGATTTATTTGCAGTATTTCAATACTAGTGATTTGTGGTATTCTATGGATTATTGTTATGTACTGATACTTTACTTTATCTATGCAATGTGTAATTATATGTTGCGTGTTTGCGAGTGTATTGGATGTGAGGGGACAATTTTCTTTCACTCACTCCAGTGAGACAGGGAACGTTGAGATTCTCCCTCATCGGTGTGCGTGTCATGTATTCTATATTTGTATATATGCATATGTGGTTCGATGATGCAGGTCATTGCAGGTACAAGTACTGGGTATCGTCTCCACCTGGCTCCACAAGTTTGAGTGTGCCTTACTTGTCCGATGGGAGTGGAGGAGATAGTGCTTGACTCTAATTGTACCTCTGTTACACTCTTGTGAGTGTCGTCAATCGGTCATCCCTTTTGGTTTTGTTCGGTCATCAAGTCAGTTTGCTTGACTTTTTCAGAATCTTTGTTTGGGTCTTCTCAGTTTGTGTGCCCTAGTAGATTGAATTAAATAATTGAGCTAATGGCGTCACTTTAAAGTTAGCATATTTAATTTATGAATTATAATGCTTTAGTGATTATGAATTTAATTAATTAAGTGAAGTGATTAAATTTAGTTGCAAATTGCATTATATTAGAAATATAATTTTATTTAAATTTAGTAGAAAATAAACTAGTTGCATTTATTATTCTCTAGATTTTAAAAATAAATTTTCCTTCCTTTATTAGTTTGCAAATTTCATGATTGTACAAATATAATTCTATTTAAACCTTAGTGGGAAAATAAATAAAATTAAATACATTTGTTGTTCTCCAGATTTTGAAAATAAATTAGAAATAAATAAAATCAAGTAGATTTACTTTCCTTAGTTATTTTTATAGAAAGTTAATTAAATGGGAATGAGAAAAGAAAAAAAAGTTGGGGGGGGAAGTAATGATTTTTGGGAAATTGCAATTTCAATTTCTTTTGTGGAATTAGAAAATAAAATCCTTTTTAGTTTTAAAAGGGAATATTATATTTTGGGAAAAAGGGAAATATTTTCAACCTAGAAAGGTTTGGGTAAAAGATATTTTTCAAAGATTATTTTTTTTGGGAAGAGTTCATGGGAAGGAGGCGACAGTCTGGAGGAAGAAATTTCAAAATTTTCTTGGATGCATGTTGGAGAAGTGAGGATTGGCATCGATATCTGATTGTAGGAGCTCTTCCTCAAGATCTCCAGGAAAGCTTTCCAAACTTGGATAGCTTTTGCCTGGTTATTTACTTCTTTTATATATTAGCTCAAGTATTTCTCCTTTCTTTGTAGTTTTTAGGTGTGTATTGTAAAAGAAAATATTTTTGGTTAAGTCTTGATTTTTGTTTATATGTAAATGTTTTATTATTTCCTTTCTGTATTATTTAGCTTGATATTGTGAAATTATAGGGGGTTATCCTGGCAAAATTTTGCTAGATTTACCCTCCTTTGTTGCATATAATTTTCTCTGTGTGTTATGCGATTATGTGCTCTTCCTGTTTGTGAAAAGAAGAAAAAAATAGGGGATTTAGAAATCTGGGTTAAAATTTATTTCCTATGGTTTGTAAAAAAAGTTTTCCCTTTTAAAGAAATTTGGGTTTTTTTTAATCAATCCCATTTCTGTCTTAGAATTTAAATCTTTTGGCAAGATTTATTGCCAATAAATATTATGGAAGAAATCTTAGCAAATTTTAGAAAACAAATTAGCAAATCTTAGAAAACAAAAAAAATATATATAAATTTTATATTCTTGTTGTGTTTTATTAGACTCTGTTGTCTCAGAGTGGAGGGAGAGATTGTATTAATCTCTGTGTTTGGATAAAAACTTAAATTGAATTAAAAAAAAATAATAATTAATTTTTTTTAATGCAATAGGGGGAGGTGACAGCCTGCTACCCCACAGTAGTAGGTAGCACCTGCTACTGTGCAGTTAGCAAGGCACTGCCAGATTTAAAACATTTGCCTTCCATGATATATGCCTGCCGAAACTTGATAATTCGGTTTTTTTTAATGTTTAATATATATAGTATTTTCTTGGTTAATGTGTTATTGTGGAGTATTTAAAGTTATTTTATTGGAAAATGAAATATTCAAATATATATTTAAATATGATATAATTATATGGGTTATATTCGAAGAATATATACTCATGTAATTATATTATATTATATTATTATATATATTTCATATGTTATTGTGGAGTATTTAAAGTTATTTTATTGGAAAATGAAATATTCAAATTATTATATTATATTATTATAGATATTTCTAATTTGGAATTTTAATTATGCTATTGAAAACATTATTTGGGGGTATTGTAAATTATTCTCGAACATATGATTAGAGAGTTAAATTTTAATATGGTCTTATTTTATTTTTTTTGGACAAATGACAATTATGTTATTCTCTTATCATTAAATATGTGTTTTCCATTTTCTAATATATCTCTATTTGCAAAGTATATAATGCTTTTTACTGTTTAAAAAAAAAAGATTGCCTGTTATGGATCTTTAGTATAAATGGTAGTTTTGGTAAAAGCATATTTACGTTGTAGATTTGGTTTTGAGTTATTGTCATGTCGTAAAGGTTGTTTTATACCCTTGGTTAGGTGTTGTTGTGTAACCATGTTGTTGTGAACCATTAAGTGTTTTGTTCCAAATCGTCAACCCTAGGTTATTGATTATGTATCCTTCACCTATAAATCTATCAGGATTAGTTATGGCTGTTAGTTTCGCCATAGAGTTCTTGTAGAGAGACCATTCCTGTTAGTGTCCTATTAGAGAGAGTGGCTTTCGAGCAGGGGCCGCGCCCAAAGTGGATGGTAGGATAACCCCTCGAAACTCAGTTCAGAAGTGATAACCTAATAATTGATTAGGGGGTGGGTAGCTAAAATATTAAACTAAGATAATGTGCCTCGCACATGGTTGAGTGCTTGTTTAGGCTCAAGATGTGGTGAGAAGGCCTACAATGGCAAACCTACCACCTTTTCTTCACAAAGGAATTGGTAGGGTCTACATGATGCTTAGACGGAACCGGGGATTCGGGAGAGGTTACCAGTATAACCCAGGATGGGGGCCAAGACCTACAGAGGCCTACCTAGGGTAACCACCTTAAGCCATGCGATGACACTCTCTCCTTAGGGTCACTAGTGTATGTGAGTTGAGTCACATGGGTTTGCAGAGTCATGTTTGTTGGCATTTCAATAAGGATATTGAGAAGGTTGTTGATGATTATGGATATAACTGATTAAGGATGTTTACTGTCTTAATATTATTATTTTGTCATTGATGTCAAGAAATTGATTTTCTAATTCAGTATGATGTTGCCATATCTTAAGAAGTATGATTTGATGAGTATAAAGATGTTGGTAAAAGACACAGAAAGATTGTGATGAATAAGGGGAGAAATAACTTATTCAATGGGCAACTATTACCGAGTTAGACAATGATGAGATCATGATGTTTAGATTGTTTTGATATCCTACATATGTTGTTGATTGTAAGGTTAATACTATACTATGTTACCGAGCAAAGAACCTAGTCGGTAAATCCTAAAGAACCTAATTGGTAAACCCTAAGGTTATCACTATCGGTTAATGAAGGCAGAATGTCTACTGAGTGAAGTTTAGTATTTACCGAGCCGCAACCGAGTTGTAACATAATGCATTAAATGAATAAAAGCGTTATTTAATGAAGGAAGTTGATGAGTTGGAATTGATTAAATGATTGGTATGTCGTGCATGAAGTTGTTAAAGAATCTATGGCAATGGAAGATCGATAGAAAGATCTACAGCTCATATCCGCAATATCTTAGCACAAGTTCCAAGGTGAGGTAAAACATTTTCAGATTGAAGGATACATTGAAGCTGGTCAAGTTTGAAGATCTGATGGCTATGATTGATCATGGGATATGTGATCAAGGAGATCCAACGGTTAGCAAATTGTTTATAAATAAGGAACTGTTGATAAACAATGCATGCAGGCAAGTGTAAGCACAGGGATACTACATAGTGATTACCAAGCACAGAAGCTTGAAGACTTGTTTGATTAACAGAGTATAGAGCCCAGCAAAGGGACAAAATAAGTCCTATGACTAGATTGTATTGAGAAAATAAGAATCTGCTTTAGCATTTTTTGATGTGAAGATGCAAATATATTTTATTACTGTTATTTTGTAAAGTGACGGAAAATCTCTTAACCGAGTGGACTTAATAGTCTTATTTGTAAAACCCTCTAGCAAGGTGACATTCTGATTGAGTGTTTGAAACCCTTTAAAAAGGTCACTTCTAACAAGGTGAAGATCCTTGAGGGAAATCCCTTAACCGGGTCACATCTAGCAATGTGTTTGTAATCTTTAACAAGATTTGCTTTTAACCGAGCATACTCTAGAAGAGTATATTTCTTAGTGGGTCCGAAATCCCACAGTGGTTTTTCCCTATTTGGGTTTCCATGTTAAATCTAGTGTTAAATGTGTTGTGAGGTTTTCTGTTTATGAGTTTGCATGTTTTACAGTTTTGGTTACTTATATCTGTTAAAGCTACCGAGGTTGAATCTATTGATTTTATGGAAGATTAAGTTTGTATGATTCACCCCCCCCTCTCATCTTGTTAGCTTGGCATGTGTACTCAACATTTAGTATCAGATCATAACAATATAACAATTGGTATTAGAGATTTGGACTCAGGAGGAAAAGTTTAAAGGTACTTGAGGCAAAAATCCAAAGATGTATAAGAGGGATGCACTGAAGCTGAACAAGTCTAGTTTCTCTACATGGCAGAAAAGGATGAAGCTACACGTATCAGGAGTTGGAGAATATGCAACATATTATTTGGAGAATGATTTCATTACACTGAACACCTATCCATTGACAATGGAAAAGATAAAGGCAAAGCAAGAACATATTCAACCAATGATTGAAATAACATCTGCATTGACCGACTCAGAGTTTAATGATCTAGAAGGCTGCAATGATGCCAAGGCAATGTGGGAAAAGCTCATATCTGTGTATGGTGGTGATTAACATGTTCAAAGAGAAAAAGTGGATAGTCTAAGAGGACAACTTGAATCTATGAGGATGAATGAAGGTGAGAACGTAACCCAGTACAGTACAAAACTAAAGGAGATTGTCAATCAAATCAAAGGAGCAGGAGGAACCTTTGAAGAAAAGGATGTCACAAGTAAGTTATTGAGAACCCTTCTACCTACTTATGGAATCTGAGTCTCTACAATCAATGAATTGAGGTCTGTACCCAATATGTTAGTTTCTTTGGATGCTACTATTGGTAAGCTACATGCATTTGAATTAAGTAATTTTGGTAATAGCGAGTCTTCGGTAAATAAAGTTGAATCTTCATTCAGTTCTTTTCATCTTGGTGAATCTAATGATTACAATGATAGAATGAGTAAGTATTCTAAAGGGAATCACAATGGAGCAAGTGAAATATTTTGTAAGAACATGGAAGAAGTACACAAACTGTATGAGGAAATCAGAAAGCAAGAAGAGTTTGAAGCACTTTTAGCCAGAAGGTTACCGAGAGGCAAAGGTAAGTATAAAGGAAAACTACCTTTGAAATGTTTCAATTGTGATAAGATAGGACATATGGCTTCTAACTGTCTTGACAAAGATTCTACTAACAAGAGAGATTACCAAGATGACAGACAGAAAAATAATCATTACAGAGGATACCGAGACTTCAGAAGAAGAGATAGAAAGTCATGCCCAATAGCCGATAAGGAATCAAATGATGATAAATCAGATGAAACCGATATAGAGGAATTAGCTTATGTGGCTATCAAAGATGGATTAGATGAAGAAAGGTATGAAGAAAAAGCCCTAATATCTCACATAAATACTAATGATTCTTGGATCATAGATAGTGGATGCTCACATCACATGACAGGTGATAAACTCAAGTTTGTTAAATTAGAAGATTATGATGGAGGTTATGTAAGATTTGGTAATGTTGCACCATGTCCAGTAAAAGGTAAAGGATCCATAACACTTCTTGACAATGCTAAATGTAATGATGTTTATTGGGTTGAAGGTTTGAAATATAATTTGTTGAGTGTAGCACAGCTAAACAACACAGGTTACCGAATAGAATTTCAGAAAGGAATTGTCAAAGTTCATGACAAGCATGGAAAGTTAGATCTATTGTGGATTGTGCCAGAACCCTGATGATTGAAAAGAAAGTGCCACAAACATTTTGGAGAGAAGCAATAAGCACAACAGTTTACACCCTGAACTGAGTACAACTGGAGAAAGGAACTTTCAAGACACCATATGAAATCTGGTATGACAAGAAACCTAATGTAAGTTACTTCAAAATCTTTGAAAGTAGATGCTATGTACACAAAGATGATAGAAATGGAAAGTTTGATCAGAAAAGTGAAGAAAGAACATTTCATGGTTATTCTTCTAGAAGTAAGGCATTTAAATGTCTGATCAGATCATCTAACAAAATAGTACAAAGTGCAAATGTGAAAATTGGTGAATTTGCAGAAAGAAATGATGAAGGAAATTCTAAGGAACTAGTAGATTATGAAGAATTTGTCTATGTTAAACCGACAAGTCCTACCGAGAGAGTTACTAAAGAAAATAAAGAGGATATTCAGTTACCGAGTAATGACAAAGATCATACAAAGCCTACCAAGCCTGTATTAGCCAAGTATGTTGGAAGGAATCATGCATCAAGTCAAATTATAGGAGATAAAGATGATCCAGTGATGACAAGGAACAAACTGAGATAGAACACATGTCTGATATCTGAATTTGAACCGAGAATAGTGAAAGAGGCATTTAATAGTGAAGATTGGGTAAATGCTATGACAAAAGAGATTGATCAAATCAAGAAGAATGACACATGGACACTGGTCCCAAGACTAAAGGACAAAAATGTAATCGGTACAAAGTGGATTTTCAGAAACAAGTTGAATGAAAAAGGTGAGGTCATTCGAAATAAAGCAAGACTAGTTTGCAAAGGATATGCTCAAGAAGAAGGAATTGATTATGGCGACACCTTTGCACCTGTGGCAAGACTTGAAGGAGTAAGAACATTGTTGGCATATGCTACTTTCAAAAATTTCAAGGTATATCAAATGGATGTCAAATCTGCATTTCTTAATGGTATATTAGAAGAAGACGTTTATATTGAACAACCTGAAGGATTTGTTGAAGACAAGAATAAAGATCAGGTATGTAAATTGAACAAAGCATTATATGGTTTGAAACAAGCACCTAGAGCATGGTATGAGAGATTGCACTCTTGTTTGATCAAGATTGGTTTTATAAGAACAAGTGAAAACAACAATATGTACATGAAGAATGATAAAGACAATGAAATACTGATCTCAGCCATATTTATTGATGACATTATATTTTGTGGGAATGATTCTCTATGCAAAAACTTTGGTAATGAAATGTGCAAAGAATATGAGATGTCACTAATCAGTGAGATAAAGTATTTTATAGGTTTACAGATACTACAAATGAAATATGAGATTTTCATTACTCAATCCAAGTACATAAAGGAAATTTTGAATAAATTTGGAATGGAGGATTCAAAACCAGTAAGTACTCCTATGACTACCAACTGTAAATTATCAAAGAATGATGAATCTGCATCTGTTGATGAGACACTTTATCGATCCATGATTGGAAAGCTACAATATGTTGTTCACAGTAGACCAGATATAGCACATGCAGTAGGTATAGCTGCAATATTTTCTGTAGATCCCAAAGACACACATATGACAGCAATCAAAAGAATTTTCAGATACCTGAGGGGCACTGAAGATTGTGGCTTTGTATATGACAAGAGAAATGATTTTGATTTAAAAGTGTATACTAAGGCTGACTGCCCAGGCAACATTGATGATAGAAAAAGCACAAGTGGAGGAGCTTTCTTTTTAGGAGAAAGACTAGTGAGTTGGCTTAGCAAGAAACAAGGATGTGTTTCATAGTCAACAGCAGAAGCTGAATATGTTGCTGTAGCATTGAATTGTACCAATATAGCATGGATCAAACAACTGTTGGAAGGTATAAATGAGAAAGTTACCAAGCCAGTAACTATATTCTGTGACAATACTAGTGTCATTAACATTTCAAATAATTTTGTTATGCACTCTAAGACAAAGCACATCTCTATCAAATATCATTATCTTAGAGAAGAAGTTCAAGAGAAGAAAGTGGTGTTGGAGTATGTTACCACAAAGGAACAAATAGCAGATATCTTCACCAAGCCATTGCCAAGGGACACTTTTGAGTATCTCAGAAGCAAGTTAGGGGTTCTTCCCCTATCTTCTACTCACTGACAGAGTTCGGTGAAAGCATCAATTCAATGAATCTACATAATATTATGTGTGGATTGATGCTTATTTACACACTTTAGGAGATTTTCTAAAGGTGTGCAAAAAACAAATACAGGGAACAGGAATTGAAGACATAATGCTTTGACCGAGACTGAGTTGACACATAACAGCAAGGAATTCACTTCTCAGCGGAAGAAATCATGTTTTAGCTCTTTTACTTTTTGGCATTGTTGTCAAAGGGGGAGAAGCCTGATGACAGGGGGAGAGCATTTCAGAATCTCACAACAATCCAAATCAATTAGGTCAAATCAATTGGTTTTACCAACAATGCCAAAGGGGGAGATTGTTGGCATTTCAATAAGGATATTGAGAAGGTTGTTGATGATTATGGATATTACTGATTAAGGATGTTTACTGTCTTAATATTATTATTTTGTCATTGATGTTAAGAAATTGATTTTCTAATTCAGTATGATGTTGCCATATCTTAAGAAGTAAGATTTGATGAGTATAAAGATGTCGGTAAAAGACACAGAAAGATTGTGATGGATAAGGGGAGAAATAAGTTATTCAATGGGAAACCATTACCGAGTTAGACAATGATGAGATCATGATGTTTAGATTGTTTTGATAGCCTACATATGTTGTTGATTGTAAGGTTAATACTATACTATGTTACTGAGCAAAGAACCTAGTCGGTAAATCCTAAGGAACCTAGTCGGTAAACCCTAAGGTTATCGCTATCGATTAATGAAGGGAGAATGCCTACCAAGTGAAGTTTAGTATTTACCGAGTTGCAACCAAGCTGTAATAGAATGCATTAAATGATTAAAAGCGTTATTTAATGAAGGAAGCTGATGAGCTGGAATTGATTAAATGATTGGTATGTCATGCATGAAGTTTGTTAAAGAATCTATGGCAATGGAAGATCAACAGAAAAATCTACAGCTCAGATCTGCAATATCTTAGCACAAGTTCCAAGAAATGTATGCAAGTTCCAAGGTGAGGTAAAATGTTTTCAGATCGAAGGATACATTGAAGCTGGTCAAGTTTGAAGATCTGATGGCTATGATTGATCATGGGATATGTGATCAAGGAGATTCAGCGGTTAGCAAATTGTTTATAAATAAGGAACTGTTGGTAAACAATACATGCGGGAAAGTGTAATCACAGGGATGCTACATAGTGATTACCGAGCACAGAAGCTTGAAGACCTGTTTGATTAATAGAGTATAGAGCCCAGCTGAGGGACAAGATAAGTCCTATGACTAGATTGTATTGAACAAATAAGAATTTTCTTTAGCATTTTTTGATGTGAAATTGTAGATATATTTTATTACTGTTATTTTGTAAAGTGACAGAAAATCTCTTAACCGAGTGGACTTAAGAGTCCTATTTGTAAAACCCTCTAGCAAGGTGACATTCTGATTGAGTGTTTGAAACCCTTTAACAACGTCACTTCTAATAAGGTGAAGATCCTAACAGATCTGAGGTAAATCCCTTAACCAGGTCACATCTAGCAATTTGTTTGCAATCTTTAACAGGATTTTCTTTTAACTGAGCATATTCTAGAAGAGTATATTTCTTAGTGGGTCCAAAATCCCACAGTGGTTTTTCCCTATTTGGGTTTCCACGTTAAATGTGGTGTTAAATGTGTTGTGATGTTTTTTGTTTATGAGTTTGCATGTTTAATAGTTCTAGTTACTTATTTCTATTAAAGCTACCAAGGTTGAATCTATTGATTTTATGGAAGATTAAGTTTGTATGATTCACCCCCCCCTCTCATCTTGTCAGCTTGGCATCTGTACTTAACATTTAGTATCAGATCATAACAATATAATGATTGGTATTAGAGCTTTGGACTTGGGAGTAAAAGTTTAAAGGTACTTGAGGCAAAAATCCAAAGATGTATAAGAGGGATGCATTGAAGCTGAGCAAGTCTAGTTTCTCTACATGGCAGAAAAGGATGAAGTTGCACATATCAGGAGTTGGAGAATATGCAACATATTATCTTGAGAATGATTTCATTACACTGAGCACCTATCCATTGATAATGGAAGAGTTAAAGGTAAAGCAAGAACATATTCAACCAATGATTGAAATAACATTTGCATTGACCGACTCAGAGTTTAATGATCTAGAAGGCTACAATGATGCCAAGGCAATGTGGGACAAGCTCATATCTGTGTATGGCGGTGATTAACATGTTCAAAGAGCAAAAGTGGATATTCTAAGAGGACAACTAGAATCTATGAGGATGAATGAAGGTGAGAACATAACCCAGTACAGTACAAGACTAAAGGAGATTGTCAATCAAATCAAAGGAGCAGGAGGAACCATTTAAGAAAAGGATGTCACGAGTAAGTTATTGAGAACCCTTCTACCTGCTTATGCAATCTGAGTCTCTACAATCAATGAATTGAGGTCTGTGCCCAATATGCCAGTTTCTTTGGATGCTACTATTGGTAAGCTACATGCATTTGAATTAAGTAATTTTGATAACAGTGGATCTTCAGTAAATAAAGTTGAATCTGCATTCAGTTCTTTTCATCTCGGTGAATCTAATGATTACAATGATAGAATGAGTAAGTATTCTAAAGGGAATCATAGTGGAGCAAGTGAAAGATTTCATAAGAACATGGAAAGTACACAAACTATATGAGGAAATCAAAAAGCAAGAAGTGTTTGAAGCACTATGAGCCAGAAGGTTACCGAGAGGCAAAGGTAAGTATAAAGGAAAACTACCTTTGAAATGTTTCAATTGTGATAAGATAGGACATATGGATTCTAACTATCCTGACAAAGATTCTACTGAAAAGAGAGATTACCAAGATGACAGACAGAAAAATAATCATTACAGAGGATACCGAGACTTCAGAAGAAGAGATAGAAAGTCATACCTAATAGCCGATGAGGAATCAAATGATGATAAATCAGATGAAACTGATACAGAGGAAGTATTTTATGTGGCTATCAAAGATGGATTAGATGAAGAAAGGTATGAAGAAAAATCCCTAATATCTCACATAAATACTAATGATTCTTGGATCATAGATAGTGGATGCTCACATCACATGACAGGTGATAAACTCAAGTTTGTTAAATTAGAAGATTATGATGGAGGTTATGTAAGATTTGGTAATGATGCACCATGTCCGGTAAACAGTAAAGGATCCATAACACATCTTGACAATGTTAAATGTAATGATGTTTATTGGGTTGAAGGTTTGAAATATAATTTGTTGAGTGTAGCATAGCTAAACAACACAGGTTACCGAATAGAATTTCAGAAAGGAATTGTCAAAGTTCATGACAAGCATGGAAAGTTAGTTGCTACCGGGACCCAAACAAAAGGTAACACATTTCACCTTGACTAAACTCAGAATAATTGTCTTTATGCCAAGATAGATGATACCTGGTTATGGCATAAAAGGTTTTGTCATGTAATTTTGATAATCTGATCAAAATAAGTAAGAAGCACCAATTAAGAGGTCTACCGAGTTTGGAAAAACCTGAGAATGCTATATGCCGAGGATGCCAGATGGGTAAGATGACAAGATCAAGCTTTACAAGTAAGTCCTACACTTCTAAGGGAATTTTAGATCTTGTGCACACTGATCTTTGTGGTCCTATGAAAGTTCAAAGTTATTATGGTGATAAATATTTCATATTATTTGTGGATGATTATTCAAGGATGATGTAAGTTATGTTTTTAAAAGAAAAATTAGAAGCTTTTCAAATGTTTAAATGGTACAAGGCAAGAGTTGAAAATGAAACAGGAAGACAACTGAAATGTCTTAGATCAGATAGAGGAGGAGAGTTTACCTCTGATGAATTCAACTTATTCTGCAATGATCATGGTATAAAAAGACAAGTCTCTACACCGAGAACTCCAGTGCAAAATGGGATAGCTGAGAGAAGAAACAGATCTATTGAGGATTGTGCCAGAACCCTGATGATTGAAAAGAAAGTGCCACAAACATTTTGGAGACAAGCAATAAGCATAGCAGTTTACACCCTGAACTGAGTACAACTAAAGAAAGGAACTTTGAAGACACCATATGAAATCTTGTATGGCAAGAAACCTAATGTAAGTTACTTCAAAATCTTTGGAAGTAGATGCTATGTACACAAAGATGATAGAAATGGAAAGTTTGATCAGAAAATTGAAGAAGGAACATTTCTTGGTTATTCTTCTAGAAGTAAGGCATTTAAATGTCTGATCAAATCATCTAACAAAATAGTACAAAGTGCAAATGTGAAAATTGATGAATTTGCAGAAAGAAATGATGAAGAAAATTCTAAGGAACTAGAAGATTATGAAGAATTTGTCTATGTTCAACCGACAAGTCCTACCAAGAGAGTTACTGAAGAAAATAAAGAGGATATTTAGTTACCGAGTAATGACAAAGATCATACAGAGCCTACCGAGCCTGTATTAGCCAAGTATGTTGGAAGGAATCATGCATCAAGTCAAATTATAGGAGATAAAGATGATCCAGTGATGACAAGGAGCAAACTGAGACAGAACACATGTCTGATATCTGAATTTGAACCGAGAATAGTGAAAGAGGCATTTAACAGTGAAGATTGGGTAAATGCTATGACAGAAGAGATTGATCAAATCAAGAAGAATGACACATGGACACTGGTCCCAAGACCGAAGGACAAAAATGTAATCGGTACAAAGTGGATTTTCAGAAACAAGTTGAATGAAAAAGTTGAGGTCATTCGAAATAAAGCAAGACTAGTTTGCAAAGGATATGCTCAAGAAGAAGGAATTGATTATGGCGACACCTTTGCACCTGTGGCAAGACTTGAAGGTGTAAGAACATTGTTGGCATATGCTGCTTTCAAAAATTTCAAGGTATATCAAATGGATGTCAAATCTGCATTTCTTAATGGTATATTAGAAGAAGAAGTTTATATTGAACAACCTGAAGGATTTGTTGAAGACAAGAATAAATATCTGGTATGTAAATTGAACAAAGCGTTATATGGTTTGAAACAAGCACCTAGAGCATGGTATGAGAGATTGCACTCTTATTTGATCAAGATTGGTTTTATAAGAACAAGTGAAAACATCAATATGTACATGAAGAATGATAAAGACAATGGAATACTGATCTCAGCCATATTTATTGATGACATTATATTTTGTGGGAATGATTCTCTATGCAAAAACTTTGGTAATGAAATGTGCAAAGAATTTGAGATGTCACTAATCAGTGAGATAAAGTATTTAATAGGTTTATAGATACTGCAAATGAAAGATGAGATTTTCATTACTCAATCCAAGTACATAAAAGAAATTTTGAAGAAATTTGGAATGGAGGATTCAAAACCAGTAAGTACTCCTATGACTACCAACTGTAAATTATCAAAGAATGATGAATCTGCATCTGTTGATGAGACACTTTACTGATCCATGATTGGAAAGCTACAATATGTTGTTCACAGTAGACTGGATATAGCACATGCAGTAGGTATAGTTGCAAGATTTTCTGCAAATCCCAATGACACACATATGACAGCAATCAAAAGAATTTTCAGATACCTAAGAGGCACTGAAGATTATGGCTTAGTATATGACAAGAGAAATGATTTTGATTTAAAAGTGTATACTGATGCTGACTGGGCAGGCAACATTGATGACAGAAAAAGCACAGGTGGAGGAGCTTTCTTTTTAGGATAAATACTAGTGAGTTGGCTTAGCAAGAAACAAGGATGTGTTTCACAGTCAACAGCAAAAGCTGAATATGTTGCTGCAACATTGAATTGTACCAATATAGCATGGGTCAAACAACTATTGGAAGGTATAAATGAGAAAGTTACCAAGCCAGTAACTATATTCTATGACAATACTAGTGCCATTAACATTTCAAAGAATCCTATTATGGACTCTAAGACAAAGCACATCTCTATCAAATATCATTATCTTAGAGAAGAAGTTCAAGAGAAGAAAGTGGTGCTGGAGTATGTTAGCACAAAGGAACAAATAGAAGATATCTTCACCAAGCCATTGCCAAGGGACACTTTTCAGTATCTCAGAAGCAAGTTAGGGGTCCTACCCCTATCTTCTACTCACTGACAAAGTTCAGTGAAAGCATCAATTCGATGAATCTATAGAATATTATGTGTGGATTGATTCTTATTTACCCACTTTAGGAGATTTTCTAAAGGTGTGCAGAAAACAAATACAGGGAATAGGAATTGAAGACATAATGCTCTAACCAAGACTGAGTTGACACATAATAGCAAGGAATTCACTTCTCAGCGAAAGAAAACATGTTTTAGCTCTTTTACTTTTTGGCATTGTTGTCAAAGGGGGAGAAGACTATTATATGGGGGAGAAGTTTGATGAAAGGGGGAGAGCATTTCAGAATCTCATAGCAATTTGAATCATTGAGGTCAAATCAATTGGTTTTGCCATCAATGCCAAAGGGGGAGATTGTTGGCATTTCAATAAGGATATTGAGAAGATTGTTGATGATTATGGATATAACTGATTAAGGATGTTTACTCTCTTAATATTATTATTTTGTCATTGATGTCAAAAATTGATTTTCTAATTCATTATGATGTTGCCATATCTTAAGAAGTATGATTTGATGAGTATAAAGATGTTGGTAAAAGACACAGAAAGATTGTGGGTGATGGATAAGGGGAGAAATAAGTTATTCAATGGGCAACTATTACCGAGTTACACAATGATGAGATCATGATGTTTAGATTGTTTTGATAGCCTACATATGTTGTTGATTGTAAGGGTAATACTATAGTATGTTACCGAGCAAAGAACCTAGTCGGTAAATCCTAAGGAACCTATTCGGTAAACCCTAAGGTTATCGCTATCGGTTAATGAAGGCAGAATGTCTACCGAGTGAAGTTTAGTATTTACCGAGTTGCAACCGAGCTGTAACAAAATGCATTAAATGATTAAAAGTGTTATTTAATGAAGGAAGCTGATGAGCTAGAATTGATTAAATGATTGCTATGCCATGCATGAAGTTTGTTAAAGAATCTATGGTAATGGAAGATCGACAGAAAGATCTACAGCTTAGATTGAACCACAATATCTTAGCACAAGTTCCAAGGTGAGGTAAAACATTTTTAGATCGAAGGATACATTGAACCTGGTAAAGTTTGAAGATCTGATGGCTATGATTGATCATGGGATATGTGATCAAGGAGATTCAGTAGTTAGCAAATTGTTTATAAATAAGGAACTGTTGATAAACAATGCATGCAGGCAAGTGTGAGCACAGGGATGCTACATAGTGATTATCGAGCATAGAAGCTTGAAGACCTATTTGATTAACAGAGTATAGAGCCCAGCAAAGGGACAAGATAAGTCCTATGACTAGATTGTATTGAGCAAATAAGAATCTGCTTTAACAATTTTTGATGTGAAGTTGTAGATATATTTTATTATTGTTATTTTGTAAAGTGATAGAAAATCTCTTAACCGAGTGGACTTAACAAGCTTATTTATAAAACCCTCTAGCAAGGTGACATTCTGATTGAGTGTTTGAAACCCTTTAACAAGGTCACTTTTAACAAGGTGAAGATCCTAACAGATCTGAGGGAAATCCCTTAACCGAGTCACATCTAGCAATGTGTTTGTAATCTTTACCAGGATTTGCTTTTAACCGAGCATACTCTAGAAGAGTATATTTCTTAGTGGGTCCGAAATCCCATAGTGGTTTTTCCCTATTTGGGTTTCCATGTTAAATCTGGTGTTAAATGTGTTGTGATGTTTTTCGTTTATGAGTTTGCATGTTTTACAGTTTTGGTTACTTATATCTGTTAAAGCTACTGAGATTGAATCTGTTGATTTTATGGAAGATTAAGTTTGTATGATTCACCCCCCCCCTCTGATCTTGTCAACTTGGCATATGTACTTGACATTTAGTATCAGATCATAACAATATAACAATGTTATGCTATTGTACTATTCTTGTTTTTCTTACTTGAGGGTCTTCTGCTATCTCCCAGCACGGTGGGGTGGTTCCACTTTTGGATCACATGGTCGGGTGGTAGTGCCACTTCCCATCGGATATCTGTGTTCATACTATCATGTGAAGATCAGCTTCGCTGGTGTTTCTTGGTTTGTGACTCATGTATCAGCTCTTGTTCGAGATTATTGTATCATTGAGACCATGTGGTCATTGTATCAGTAAACTATGTAACCTTGGCATTGTAACCTATGTATTTCATTTGTATTATTAGAAGCCATGTACTTATTGAATATTGTAATCTTAATTCATTGGAATATATGTTATTTCAGTTATATTTCTTCTTATGTGTAAATGAATCATTGAAAATAAATGTATTGTAACACTTTACATCTTTCAATATGGAATTCAGTTTTATAAGAATGGTTTTATTAATTGCAATTGAATTTCCTAATTAGATGGATAATTGGATTAACCTTTTGTAGTTAGTTTCGAAGTAATCTTCATTGGTAACCCTTTAGGATAGCATGTGTTAGACTTCTAATGTGTTAATAAACGTGCAATGTTATAATTAATGCATTTAAATTTTTTAGAAAAAAATATTATTTCACCTTTTGGTTGCCTAGATGTGTTGTTTCCCTATAGGGTTCCTGGCAGGGCATTACACAACTTTTCGAAACAACACATCAAAACCTCAACGGACAAGCTCAAAACCACTTACCGGAGCCCAAATGGATTCAAAAATATCACAAATGAATGACACAATGACCATAACCATCAAACACATCATATGCAAGCCTTTAGAGTTAAAACAAACCATAAAAACCAATCAAGAAGGGGTAAGAATTTCATAACATGTACTAACTCTAGTTTAGCATTATTTTTCTTTGTTTTAGCATTTCCATTCTCTATTTTAACACCTACATTCTCTATTTTAGTGTTTTTGTATCAGAGAGCAAAATTCATGAAAACGGGAACACGCAAGTTGTAGACTTGCCTAGAATTTAGCACAGACCTCAAAAGAGCGTAAGTATGGCCCAAAAGACTTGAAGATCCAACTTACAATCAATACCAAGCCCTGGTAATATCAAATCCAAATACTTGAAGATCTCAATTCCTACCAGCAACATCTTACACAAAAATGATGACAGACATAGCCTCTCCCAAACTGATAAACACATGACATAAAGAGGACCTGAAATAAGGTTTATAAAGGCAAATAAAATCCAAAAAAAACCCAGACACTACCTTAAAACATTCACAGGAAGATTATTGCAAGCAACCGAAATCCAACAACCCCCATTTCCAGCAAGGTGCAAAACAAGATCCCCAAATCAAATGCAATCCTTTCACAATCTAATCTTTCAATCATGCTAGTAATAAAAAACCATCTAAAACCCAAATCATCCCCAATACAATCTTTCCAAATCAAAAGCTGAGAATAAGAATTGAAGCCAACCTAGAAAAATTGAATAAAAGAGTTGAAATCTGATGAAGAGTAACTCTAAAATCCCACAATAATCCACAAGCAATCCAAAGGAAGAAGTCTCCAATAAATTCTAAGAAATCTCCCAAAAATTCAACTGAAAGCCAACACCCGTGGATGCATAGGAAGCTCAATATATTCCAAAAATCAACTCCAACAATCAACCAATCAAAATAATCCAAAAAATATACATTATACCTACCCAAACATAAATTCGAGGCAAATATTAAATAAATATAATATTCTCCTACCTCCCACCAACCGGCTAATGAATTAAAAGTGCAGGTAGATAATATTAAAATAGCCAAAAGGAGGGGGTAAAAGTAATTAATAAAGTAATAAAACAAAACCCCATAATTAAATAATAATCATGGATAACAATAATATTTATCCATTCAATAAAACAATAAGCCCAAACATCAACATAAATTAAATATCAATTATTAAATAAATATAAACAATAATAAATCCAAAAGGCACAATTAAATAAATAAATAAAATAACATTAAAACCCAATAAATAAATATCAATAAAAACTCAATTTATAAATAGATGAATAAAAAGCTAATTAAGCAATAAATAAATATCAAAGAACAAATTAAATAAGAATTAATAATTAAATGCTTAATAAACAATAAGTCAAATAAATCAATACTTACTATAATAATTCTTACAAGTCAACATTACTAAATAATACACACATATCACTTCAAGAAGTTTGGCAAAGGTCGACCAACAACTCAAGACCCTAACACCAACTTGTGTTGTTGCACAACTAACAAGGTATACAACTTAAACCTAGAGTGTGAGGGAAACTATGTCATCTCTGACAACTTGCCATTGGGATAAAGACATGCTCAGACCTATGAATCTAGGTAGAGTTGATGTTTGGTACTTGCAACCATGCAACAAACATTAAACACAACATATACAATACATATACATCATAATAAGAAGACAGGTGATAGAGAATCATGATGACATATCATGCTCACTATGAGTGATATGACATTCTCTCTATTCACGAATACACTTAGAAAATAGTCACAATAAATCAAGCACTATCATAAACATCATCATATCCAAATTAATCACGATATAAAGTCAGTACATCATAAGATATCATCAAGTCACCATAAACAAATACAAACCATGCATATGAAATGAGCACATAAATATCATCAAATAAGATTCCATCATCATAACAGTCAATGAATATCATCATCCTCATGAAATCATAATGTCAAATAAAAATATAACATGTCTATCAACAATAATTACTCATCCAATCATAAGTAAACCCATAAACATCTATCAAAAGCATCTCAAAGTAGTCTATGCTATAGAAATAAGTCTATCGATGCACAAAAAGAAAAATGAATTAGGGAGGGGCACTACAAAGTGATTCTCTCAAGAGCTCTAAAATACTAAGATTTGAATACTTATGGAGGGAAAATTTGGCATGAATTGGATGGCCAAAAAGAAGATATTTTGGGGGGTAATGCTGAGTTGTAAATAAGGATGAGCTGGCAAAGAATGAGGTGTGTGCGGCAACTGAATAAAGAATTGTTGAGCTAGTAGAGAAAAGAGGTGAAAGAACTAGAAATGTGTGTGTACTCCAAGAGTAATAGTTGAAGAAAAAGGGTCTGCAGGGAAAGAAAAGGGAGAGATGTGTATAGAAAAGTGGGAGTAGCAACCGAAGAGAGTAGTGTGTTGAAGAGAAAGAAATAGTTGCAAAAGAACAAAAAGGAAGGAAGGTTGCAGATTGCATAAATACAATGAATATTGTTGCAAGGAACAAGAAGAGACAAGTGTGAGGTCAAATATGGTAGTGCATGCATTCTCAAATAGAGTATATTCAAAATACATAAGTCCAGGGAAAAAAGAGCAGTAGAAAGTAGAGATAAGCATATGAAAAGAGTGAGGTGTATTGCAGGAAGAAGTTGAGATTTGCAGTGAATAGAGAGTGTATGTGATTTATAGAAAATAGTGGTGGCCATTAGGTGAATAAATATATTGCTACAAAATAGAAGGTGTGTATGACTTGATAAGGAGAGTGTATCAAAGAATGTAGAATAGAGTGATCAAAAAAAAAAAAAGAGTAACAGGATGAGCTAAGTGGATGAGTTAAAGGGAAGTTCTTGTGAAGAGATAAGAAGAAGCAATCAAAGAGAGAAGAAACAAACATTGTGCAAAAGATAGTTATGAGAAGCATAGATTAAAGAAGGAAAATAGAAACAAGGGACAATATTTCACAGTTGGAGAGTGTGCATGTCATTTAGCTTCAAGTGTTACAAAACCCATTTGTAACGAGGTGTCTCATTGTTTTAAATTTATTCTTCAGTCATTGTATTTTCTCTGAGTGGGTGCTAAGAGAAAGGGTAGGTGCTCCTAGAGTTGGTGCTCCTTTGGGTAGGTGCCCATAAATGTTGTAATCAATTTTTCATTCTGAGGCTGGATTGGAGCAGTAGACTCTAGTAGCTATTCTCACTGAGGTTGTTCCCACGGTGGGTTTTCCTCGTACACCTTGTGCTATATTTTCTTGTGTGCATGTGTCTTGGATCTACTTTCATTATTATTGTTTTCAAAATTTTATTCAAAGTTTTGAAGATTCATTGATTCATCCCCCCTCTTAGTGACCTAATTGTGTTCCTTCAATTATCTTGTTGAGAATTGGACCATGAGCCTATCACTTAACCTTTTCTAGAAATATGTTGAAGGCAAGAAAAAATGTACAAGATTAAAATAACCTTTCACTTTGGCCATCGAGAATCAACCTTTAGGCTCAATGCTTTTAGCATGCCAAGAAAATTCCATTGGAAAAATTCTCAAAGCCCAACACATACAAAACTTGAAGGAATTTGATGTGAAAGATGAAAAATTTGGGAATCAGTCATAATGTATACTATTTTCTCAAGTGGAAGGATGATAAGATAGATGAAAGACCAAAGGCCCAATTCCCGAAAGACATACTAAAATTTGGAAGAGGGAAAGAAGCATAAAGGATTAGGAAGAAGAATTAAGCCTTATGGGGAGGAGGAAAGAATGGATATAGATAAGAGAGAATGAGAGAAATCTTTATTATTTAAAACCTTAAAAATATTGGAACTTAGACAACTTTGCAAGGAAATGAGTTGGGGTGTTGAAAACAGTAGGACCAATATGATGGTAGATGGAACACTTAAATCTTAATAGATTAAAAAATGTCATACTTAGTTAGTTTTGGATTTCCAAATGTTTAGTAGGATACAAACAAGGGGACCAAATGCAAAAAATAAAGGCATCTAAGCATGTGACCAGCCCATATTTAATTTCTCAAATCATTTATAACCCTAGGCTAGTAAAAAAATATAGATTAAACCATATGAGTCAAATAAGGATATAATAGATGTTATTGTGAGATTTTTCCAGGATCGAGGGCACAATGAAAAGCACGCAAAAGAGAGACAATAGTTTGACAAGAGAAAACTAAATTCTCATCAATATGCAAAAGTGATCATCTAGATTAACCAATACAATGAATATGGGCCTGCTTATATAGACAAGGCCAAATGGATATGTGAGCACACAATCATGACATGTGGCCCAATGAGAAACAAGGGTAGGTAAGAAAATGTAGGGGTAGGTAAGAGAAATTATATAATATTACACAAGAGGTGGATCACCCACCGAATGCAGAATGTAACAACAAGATAAGACCACAAAAGGTGGAATTTCTCCTACAAGAATCATCCCTATGTGCACACTTCCCTAAGTGTCTTATATCCAAACTACAATGAGATGCATTATCCTAAGTCAACTTAAGTAAAGTGTAATTATATCCTATAAGAATAAATAATTACACCAACACCCCCCCTTAAGTGCAACTTAGGGGAATGAAGACTCAAGATAACCAATGCAAGATGGCTCCTGGCTACTAGGCCATGATAGGTACCCATGTACAATATGCAAATGCAAGAAAACCTATGCAATGCAATCTCTCACAAATAGAGAAAGGGAGAAAACCTAGTGGGAAAAAAATCCCCCCTAAAAGAGAGATATATGTACAAAGAGACTCTCAAAGAAGAAGGAAAAAACCTCAAAGAGGAAAAAGTCCCCCCATAAGAGAGGAAGGAGAAGTCAGCTGGCCCCCCTTAATGAAACATCCCACACCCCCAAGAGAGATCGCAACTGCTAGTACTTACTCTTTGTGAAGGGTTTGGTGAATACATTTGCAATCTGCTTCATTGTAGGACAATACTGCAAATCAATGACCTACTCCTGAATCAGCTCCTGAATGTAGTGCATATGAATCTTGATGTGTTTGGTCCACTGATGCTAGACCGGGTTCCTTGAGATCGCAATAGAACTTTGATTGTCACAATGTTGAACTGTCGGCTATGGAGTCGAGAACCCGAAATCCATGAGAATATGTTGAAGCTAAATAGCCTCAGTCACTGTGTTAATAGCCCCTCAATACTCAGCCTCAGTCAAAGACAGAGTAATAGCATGTTGCTTCTTGCTCTGCCAACAAATGGGGCTTGAACCAAAGGTGGAAGTTGTAACCAAAAGTAGACTTACGATCATCAAGATCACTAGCCCAATCGAAGTCTATGTATCCAACCAAGCAAAGTCTTGTACCTACTGCATAGTGAATCCCATAATGATGTGTACCCTGGATGTAGTGTAAGATGCATTTGGCGGCTTTCCAATGAAACTCATGTGGTTCTTGCATAAAGCGTGGAACCATGCCAACCACAAATGAAATATCAGGGTGTGTGTGAGTCAAGTAGATGAGACTACCCACAAGTTGACGATACAATGTGGCATCAACTGGTGGAGAAGAGAACTTAACCTCAAGCTTGACTCTTGAAAGAAAGGGAGTCAATGCAGGCTTACAATCAGCCATTTGAAAGCATTCAAGTAGATCAATAGCATACTTGGGCTATGAAAGTGTAATCCCAGAAGGTGACTATGAAATGGTTATCTTAAGAAGGTAGTGCAAAAGACCCAAGTCAGTCATAGTAAATCTGTCATGCAAAGCAGATTTGACATTGCTAATGATGGATGAGGTGCTCCCTGTAATGATCAAGTCATCAACATAGAGCACGAGTATCAAGTGTGAGTAATCCTATCGCAAAATATAGACATTCAAATCAGAATGACACCTAGTGAACCCTGCTGACAGAAGAAAGGAATCCATCTTGGCATACCAAGCCCTAGGCGCCTGCTTAAGGCCATAGATAGATTTCCTCAGTCGGCAAACCAATGAATAATCCTAGATGAAACCCTATGGCTACTCCATATATATATCCTCATCAAGATCCCCATGAAGAAAATCACTCTTCACATCCATTTGATGTACAACCCAACCATGAGCTACATCAATAGCAAGTGTCAAGCAAATGGAGTTCATCTTGGCTACAGGCACAAAGGTCTCAGTATAGTCAACACCTAGAACCTATGAGAAACCTTTTGCAACAATTTGAGCCTTATACTTATCCACAATACCATCCGCTGCAAACCTGGTCTGATAGATCCACTTACATTGAACCATCTTTCTCCCCTTAGGGAGAGGGACTAACTCCCAAGTTTTGTTCCTCATCAAGGAACTATACTCTTCCTCCATAGCTTGGTCCCACTCGGAAACCCCTGATGCTTCCTAAAATGTCTATGGTTCAAAAGCAGTAGCAATGTATGCATGTGGAAGGTCCTGATGTTGTGATCGAGTCCTATGTGTGTCTGAAGGATCCCAAACAAGAGAACATGTTGACTCAAGTGTCTATCAAGACCAACACGGTCTAGGTGGAGGTGGAGGACAAGGCTCTTCAACTACTAGTGGACCCTATGGAGGAGTAACCCTATGAGTCAGAGTTGAAAGAGTCTCATCATCTGAATCACTCTCATCACTATCCATAATGGAGGAAGGTGGAGGACGAAGTGAGGCTAAGCTAGGAGAGATTTCCTCAAAGTGAACACTCCTCTTCATAAACACCTCATGTGTCTCTGGATCCATCAATCGATATGCCTTAACACCCTCATGATATCCAATGCAAATACAAGGCCTACTTTGAGGTTCCAATGCCTTGTGTTTCTACAGAGGAATGGCGTTGGACACCCAAAGACTCTGGAATGTCTCACAATTGGTTTCCTACCAACCCAAGCCTCAAAAGGAGTGATACCCTTCAAAGCCTTGTGAGGAACCCAATTTGGGATGTGTGCGGCACATTTGATAGCCTCTGCCCAAAAGGTGAGATCAAGAGAACGTGCATGTATCATATAGTTAGCCATCTCCTTGAGAATTCTATTGTTTCTTTCGATGACTCCATTCTGTTGTGGAGTGTAGGCAACTGAATGTTGAAGATCAATCCCTTCAAGTGTACAAAAATCCTCAAGTCATTTGTTCACATATTACCTTCCATTTTCTGTGTGAAGGATCTTGACCACTTTCCTGTATTGCTTCTCCACATGAGCCTTGAAGGCTATAAATCTATCAAACACTTCACTCTTATGAACAAGAAAGTAGACCCAAGTGAATCAGGAGTAGTCATCAATGAAGGTGAGGACATAGTGGGCCCTGCTAAATGAAGGTGATGGGAATAGACCCACTACATCATTGTGAACAAGTTGAAGAACTTCCAAAGCTCTCCAAGGTTTCCCCTTATCAAACTTCTCTTCGGGATGCTTGCCCATGGAAAATACTAAACATACACCCTCTGAAAAATTGATTCAAGGTGGACCTATGACCATGTCTTTGGTGCTAAGCTCTTGAAGATATCAGTAGTTGAGGTGACCAAACCGCTCATGCCATAGCTTACTTTCTGAATTTGAATGAGTAAGCAAGGCCATAGAAGGAGATTTTGGCACAAAGTGGGAGAATGAATAAAGCCTTGATTTGTCATTGACTTGTCCCACTACTACCAAGGCATCATTATCAAGTTCTTTAACCATAACTGAATCAGGTGTAAAATCAACCTTTTTCCCATTCCCATAGTAAGAGATTTGGTAGATAGAGAGAAGATTGGTAGACTAGTTAGGAACATAAAGAACATTCTCAAATGTTTCATCATCCATGGCAACCGAACATTTCCCTTATAGCTCAACTTGTGTATCATCACCTATGTAAATGTGAGGTACCTTAGATGGCTCCAATGAAGAAAACTGCTCCTTTGTAGAACCCATATGATAAGAGGCACCCAAGTCAAGTATCCACTGCTATGAAGAACCTGTTGTAACCACAAATTCTTTCCCTTTTCCCTTAGACTGTGAGGAAGTGGAAGGAGATGATTCCTTCTTGTTGTAGGTGGATGGAAAAATGATGTTGTTCTTCTTTAGGAAATTTTTCAACTCATCAACTTTCTTAGTGTAGTATCGATGCTCATCATGACCATACTTCTAGCAATAAGCACAAGTTGGCTTTTCCTTCTTAGGTGTATTTCCCTTCTTGGAAGAGGATGAAGAATCACCTTGTGATGGAGAGGATGATTGTCCTTTTTCCTATCATGGCTTTGACTTAGATTTCTCCTTCTTCTTATTGGAATCTTTGCCTTGACTCCCTTGATTAGCCACCAAATCCTTGGACTTTGAGGACTTGAGAATCCCCATGTTCAACAACTTAGATTGTTCCAAAGTCAACATTTATGTGAAAGCATCAAATGTAGGCATAGTGTAGGAACTCCCCATTGTCAAGCGATGGGTTTGGAAGCTAGAAACAAATGTTGCATATTCAAATGGAAGCTTGTCCAATAAGTTGAATATCAATTGAGCATCCTTTTTGTCAATTCCACAATTCTTAAGTTTTTCTCTTAGATCATTTTCCTTGGTGACATAATCTTGGATTGTATCAAAACTCTTGGGGTCCAAGTTGGTGAGATCATTTTCAATCTTGTAGCCTCTGATTTCATCAAATTGACCATACAATTTCTGAAAGATATCCCAAGCCTCTTTGATTGTATTACACTTCTCAATGTGAAAAATGAGGTCATCAGATACATACTTAAGCAAAGTTCCAAGAGCCATACAATTTTTAGTGAGCCATTCTAATTGAGCATTAGGATCGGCATTAGGATCTTCTGGTGCTGAGATTGTTCCATCTATGTAATGCATGAGTCCTTTTTCCATTAGTTTGCTCTATGCTTTAATTTTCCATGATGCATAGTTATGTCAAGTTAAACGTGGAAAATTATGAGGACCCATAGCAACAAAAATGAAAGAGCACAAGGAAAGAGAGGTAAAATCACACAAAGACACCCCCCCAGATTCACTCAATCAAAGAACCCCCCCCCCCTCAAAATGATGATTTGGCACTTTATACTTTAGTGCATTTATAATGGGCCACTTGAAAAAAATGGCAAAGTGGACTTCTGATTTCAACTTTGTAACTGCCTCAAATAGGCCAAAAGAGACTCAAACTAATAATGCAAGAGATCTAAACTAAGATCCAAGAAAATTACAAGTACCAAGTAGGCCAAAAAGGACCAATTTATGAAAGTATGATTTCTACCCAATTTCTGATAACACCACATGAAAGTAGACAAAAAATTATGCACTTACAAAAAAAACGTCACCTGAAAAGGAGGTCGTATGAGCCTGAAGAAAGCCTTTGAAGTTGCAAAATTGAGGATTGGACAGGTACAACAGAGAAAATTTGCAAATTCTGAAAAACCTATCCACCAAAATCAGAAAATAACCAAACCACTATGGAGAGCATGAAAAATTATCACAAATAAAAAAAAATTGCACCCAAAAAGGAGCAAAATTGAGCAAGATATGTGCCTTCAAAGTTGACCCAAAAAATCAACCCACCCAATGGTGAGGGGTCTAAAATTTTCAAAAAGGTGCTAACACAGGCCTGTGTTAGCACTTCGCTATGTTAAATTTGACGGTCATGTAGCCGTCACAAAACCGTCACACCTCCTTGTTGACTGTACGAAAACCTGATGTGATAGTGTACGGATGGTGACATGGAGCACTGACTATAGAGGTCGTAGTGTACGGTCTAGATGACATGGCACTAAGGTGTTTGCTAATAGTGACAGGTTACATGGTAGTTTGTATTTCAAGGTGGCACCTACGTGTCTATCTCTGTGGTGGTCTAGTGGAGCTGCGTGGCGGTTCGCGTGGACATGCCGGAGAAGGTGGTCATTGGGAGTTAACCACCACTAGGAACTGGGAGGATGCCATCGAGGGGGCCAAAGGAAATCACTGGGGACTCGGGAGGACGTCGCCACTAGGATTCGAAGGATGCCACTAGGAGCGGGGAGGTCGTCGAAGTGTGAGGTTGCGGGGAGGTCATCACTGGTTGGAAAAGCCAGGCGGGAGCAAGTCAGTGGGGGCCGAAAAAACTAGGTGGTACAGTCCTTGTAGACTACGTACGAATTTGGGGCCAGGAGGGTGGGGTTATGCCCCTCCCGTACAAATATATTTTAAAACAAAAAAAAAATTCACAGCCCCGAAAAATTTTCTTCGAAATATATGAGATATATTTTTTTTGGAGAAAAGAATTTTTTTTTTTAATTAAATTGTACGAAATTTACCCAAATTGTCAAAAAAAAATTTCTCCAAGCCCGAAAAAAAACTTCCTCCGAATATAGTTGAGTTTATACTCAACTTTAATGGAAACGGCCTTCTAGATGCAATGGTGAGGCCGAAAACACTCTAGGATGCCTCCAAAATGTTCAGCACCTCAGATCATAAATTAGAAGCCTTCCAAGATGTCTCCCAAAAACCAATCAATGAAGCTCTGATACCATGTGATATTTTTCTAAGATCAAGGGCACAATGAAAATCACACAAAAGAGAGATAATAGTTTGACAAGAACATACTGAATTAACTAATACAATGAATATGGGCCTACTTATATAGGCAAGGCCCAAATGGATATGTGAGCACACAATCATGACATGTGGCCCAATGAGAAACAAGGGTAGGTAATAAAATGTAGGGGTGGGTAGGAGAAATAATATAATATTCTACAAAAGGTGGATCACCCACTGAATGTGGAATGTAACAACAAGATAAGAATACAAAAGGTGAAATTTCTCCCACAAGTTTCATCCCTATGTGCACACTTCCCTAAGTGTCTCATATTCAAACTACGATGAGATGCATTATCCTAAGTCAACTTAAGTAAAGTGTAATTATATCCTATAAGAATAAATAATTACACTAACAGTTATGCCAACACATAGAAGGATTCTCCTTTGTATCAAGTAATATTTTTTACTATGAATACAAATTCTTAAGTAGTATTTTATTGGGTATCTATCATCTTCAATGGTTTCACATATATCAAATATATTTTTTTATGTTTTTTATCCATTAAATATTTTTGTTGTGTGTTTTTATGCGAGTACCTAATATGTATGGAAATCAGATCATAGGCCTATGGATGTAAGCTAAGATCTCAAATCTCCATTACATAGCATTGGAACATAATAGGCCTAACTATAATCCTAAAAGTAAAGCTAATCAATTGAATTTTGTTCTTGCAATAAATTTGAGATTATCATGTGTGTGTTTAAGATGTAAGTTTAATGATGAGTTACAACAATAAAAGTAAATTACAAAATAGAAAACCAACATAATAGACTAGCTCTAGAAATATGGCATAGAAAGGAACCTAGATCTATAAATTGAGGCTAAAAGTACTAGATTGGTGTGTTGGACCCTAGTTTAAGGGTTCTTGTGCTAGTAGAAAGAAATAGAAATACACTTAAGAGGTCATGTAGGTCTATCTCCCAAAAATCTAGCTCAAAAGTGTTGGGCATATGTGTTAGATGCCATAGTCCAATGGTTTTTCTTGTTAAAAATTTGGAAATGTCTATCAATATTTTCATTTCTTGTTTCTAAAACTTTCTATAGTTAGATTTGAACCTGCACACATAAAAAATAGGGAAGAATGTTGTGTTGTATAGGGGATTTCCTAAGGAAAACCTCATTTTGGTGTTCCCACCTATTAAAAAACTATGATCGGGGGAAAAGAGATCTTGTACTAGAGAGGGTAGAGCCTAAATAATGATAAAAATGCTAAAATGAAATTATTATACCTTAGTTGTGAAACCCTCTTATGGAATTTCACATAAAGGTGGTCATGCAATGGTCTTTAGACAAGTCCTACAAGTGTTGATACAATAACATGGTAACAAAATAAAATCAACATGAAATCAATACTTGAATGTAGAGTGTTGTAGTATGTTCCTTCTTGAATAAACTTGATTGAATTTGAATTGGAAAATATCTTTTTTTTATAACTTTAGACCTTTTGAATGATAGAATAAGTGCTTTATATAGGTTTCATAAGGTATTTTTGATAAAAATCCAACATAAAATGGTCAATTACCAAAATCAAGAATAGATTTAAAAATGTGAAGGTTGGCATACACACAATAGAAACAATTTTGGGATGTTTCTACAAGACTATGACGTTGGGCACCCTAATCCCACCAAAATAGGACCTCTAAAAGGGAAACACGAGACTCGAGATTTATGATGTTAGATATGATCCTATTTGATGATGGTTAAATTATGGGATTTATAATAAATATTTAAGATAGAATAGGTCCCAAATAGGCTTAAAATCATCTATGAAAAAGAACACTTAATTGGGTGCTAAATAGTGTGTGAAATTGTAAAGGTATACAATTTACTAAAGTACATTTAGTCCCTAGTTTAGTGAGAGTGTGAACTTATTCTCCTACTCCTGTTAAAGTAGAGAGAGAGAGAGAGTAGCTTAGAGTATGATAGGTTAGGGATAGAGTGACACTAAGTTAAGGGATGCACAAGCCCCCAAGCTTAGGATTATATCAATCTACACAAAAGCATCCAAATTAATATACACATGTACAAATAAACAATGTTAGTACTAAATCAAACAAAAGGTTCCAAGTTAATTAGGTGAAGAGTCCTCAATGCAAAGGTTGTCTTAACCACTAATATGATTCTTAGAATTTTATTGAAAAATAACAGGCGAACTTATAGAAAGATACAAGAACATAAACCATTAGGAAGAGAGGAGGATTCATGGTCCATAAATAACTAGCAATTTGTGTTATGCTAGAGGTCCACAGAGATGTCATAAATTATACTAGCCAACAAGTTGTTATGTTGGATGATCCATGCAGTACAATAAAAAAATAGCAACTAGAAAGCCACACTATAATAGGTGATCAATTCTTAAGGGAGCATAAATAACAATAATAATCATGCTAACAATTTGTGTTATGTTATGTGATAAATGCTTCAGGGAGTATAAATAACAACACGAGATCAAGCTAGCAATTTTTATTATGCTAGATGATTAGGATGAGTCATATGGATACAACTATCTAGCAAGTTGTGTTATTCTAGGTGATTCATATATCATCAACACTTCATAGAGCACAAGAAAAGATCAAAATAGCTAGCCACACTAAACTAGATAATCAAAGAACAGTTTATATGCAAGGAAAGTCGATCTAGAGATAGATTGATAACCATGCCTTAGGGGGCATTATGCAACACAACACTACCACTTTGGGGGTAAATCAATATAGGTAGTAGGCAAAAAAGGAGGCCTCATATTCCTCCCTTAATATGTCAACATGTTGTTATGTTGATATCTTAAGGAAGAAGATACATTTTCATTATAAAATCTTCAACACCCAAGGAGATATCCTTAACAAGAATGCATGTGTTCAAGCTCAAAAGAAGATCCTTATAAAGGATACAAAATTTCAAACAAGGAAGAGATCATTAAAAAGGAAACATCTTGCAACAAGGGTAAAGGAATCCTTATCAAGAATATATAGCTATTAAAGAGGTAAGGAGAGGGGAGGATCCTTGTCTAAGGATACCTACCTCCAAAAATGTAAGGAGATCTTCAAAGAAGGATGCACACAATTATCAAGAGAATGAAATGATATCCTCAAGCAAGGATGCACAGTTCCCAAGAAAATGAGAGGGGATCCTCGAGAAAGGATTCCTACCTCAAAACAAATTGTTCATGCCCCCTACTATGTAGGAAAGGATTATCACACTAGATACTATTATGTTGTTACCATAGAAATAATCATTGCATGTGAGATTATAGCACCATGAATGACAATGAAACCCCATATAAAACTATAAATGTCACACAGTGAGTAGCAACACAATAGTAAGAAGTATTATTTAGAAGGGATGGGGAAAAGGTAAAACTCATTTATTATTTGTCATTTGAATGATACAAGATTTAATAAGTAGGATTTAAGAAGCTCCAACAAATTATACTCTTGTTTACATGGAAGGTGAGGAGAAAGAATTAATCTTTTCTCTTGTGGAAAGAATTTTGACTACTCATAAGAAGAAGACATGCAGGCACTAGACATTGGAGGATGGTATGTAGATAAAGGAAGAGGTTGGAATCCTAAACCCTCTTTAGAAAAGTGTGATGCATGTTTCACAAGAATCTCAATGCTTTGTTCTATACACCCTAAACCAGTTCCACGTATCCAATTTTAGAAAGTATTTAAAAACCAACCCCATAATGTTTCTCCAAAACAGATGTAAATCATTAGTAGAAGAAGAATAGATTATTTTGCAAGAATGTGGATCCTTCTTGGGTGTTGAGGTGTTAGATGAGAAGGTTCAATCTTAGATTTATTTGTTCCATGAAATGTGAAGTCTAAAGAGAACCAATCATCATCAAGGCATGTGGTAAAAGAAGTAGTTGAAATAGGCTTAAAATTATCTTGCACAAATAACACATAAATCTCCTTCGAGGATTTGGATATAAATTATAAGAATTTGTATTATCCAACAAAGAAGGATGTAAAGTCCAACTAACCCTAATTATCCTCTCAAAAATCATTATCACTAGGAGATGGTGTGTCTTCTTTGGTGATAGATGGAATCATAGTGTTAAGGAAACATATAGATCCTTCTTCTATTTGGACACCACTACATGTAATTTTATAAGCTTCCATTGTGTATTGTTTATTTCAATGTTTGAATTTTATTATGTGATAAAGAGTAGATAGGGATACTTGCAGATTATGAATCCACAATCTACCTAGAATAAGATTGTATGTAATACTATCAAGCATGACATAGAATAGGCATGGGTAAATTCATAGGGACTACCATAATAGGTATTGTGATTATACCTAATTACTATCTACCATCAATATCAAAGCCATGAATGGAGATAGAATCTAGTTGAATAAGAGGGATCTATCCACACTAATTTCATCCAACAAGTTTATGCTACAAACATAAACACTTGATCCATTATTAATTAAGGTATACCTAATTGAATGTTTATTAATGATAACCTTCTTAGTAGGAATGGAAACTAAGGGGAAAGTAGACAAGATGGGCCTAATAAAGTCCGGTAGAAGAATATGGTCCTCTCACATATGATTTTTTGTTAAAGAGGGATCAAGGGCCACCATCTTTGAAAAAAAAGAAGAGGGGAAGAAAATATTAGGAGAGACAATGAGAGGGAGTTCAACAACCATATCCAATGAGGGAATGAAAGGAAAAGGGGTAGAAATAAGGGAATCATCATTGGGAAGAGACATAAGAGTAGCACCTTTTGAAACCACATTTCCCAACAAAGTATCAATAAACTATAAAAACGAGCCACCAAGAGTGGGGGCCTCCAAGAGGAAATGTGAGATGATTGAATTTGATTTTAATAATGAAATCAAGGCACGTGCCAACCCAGACCCAAAGGAATCTTTCACTATTTAGGGGCTCAAGGATAGCTAGAATAACCTTTCCTTTTGAAACTGAATAAGAAATTATCTTTCCCTTTGAGCCTCCTTTAGGGAAAGAATTGTCTCCACCTCGGTATCACCATATCCACCTAAGTCAAATTTCCAATTGACAACATTTTTGTTTTTGGACCAATACTTAGGCTTGTCATTGGATGATGACCCCTAGGAATCTTTCTGGTAAGGCTTAAGGACACCTTGTTTGAGCAGAACTTTTTCTAGGTCTAGACATTTCTTAGTGACTTCTTGAAACCTTTCAAGGCATTGGCAACTCAAACAGTGCGACATTTTGGGCACAAGGTTGCATTGGAACAACTCAACTTGGTATAGCTCGGGTATATCCCAAGGGAATTCCCTAATTAGGTGCTACCACCTTTGCAAGAAGTTGGTGAAGGTTTCTACAATGAGCCACAAATGTTTCTGTAAGGCCCTCCCCAACCAAGCTTTGATTAACTTAGTAGACCATGTTTGACCCTATTAATAAATGCTATAATTAAATAGGATAGGCTATGTTAGACAAATAGATTGGTGAGAAAATTAATTGAACCAGGTTATGGAATCATTTCACCTTGAGGTGTACATTTTTATGCATTATGAATTTAGAATTTATAAGATTCCATGGTTTGGATAACATTGATGTATGTTGATGTTTCATTTATATGTGTTATGATATAGAACGCTATATGATTCCAGAATAGGATAAATTTGAGATGATATATGTCATTATTCGATTTGCAGGACTTCACTATGATGATAGAAATAGGATGAATGTTTATGTATGGATCAAAATTATGAGGATTATGATAATTGTTTATGTGGATTTATTTTGATACAAGATTTATTGATTTGGTTTAATATCAAGTGTATGAAGAGTGTTTGACGTGTATTCTTATTCATGTGTTTAAATGTTATATGAGGTTATTTGGAAGTACTAATGTGTAATTGAGATGCACAGGAAAATTATCCATGTGACCATGGAAATATTATGGAGAACCAAACCTAGACCTATGTACGTTCGTAAAAACAGGGTTTGTCTATATGAAGAGACAACACCCTGTTTGTATCGTATTTTATTTGTGAAAGTAAATGTTGCATGTGTGTTAAATTGAATTTATTTATTTGTCTAAATCCAACAAGAGACAAAATTTCATGTGTAATGTTGTAAAGTATTTTATTGTGTCACTTGACACATGTGATTGATTTATGTCTTGATTATTGAATTGTCTCTTGGAGGGAGTTGTTTTAACCATAGCTTTTTCAAATAATTTAATGTAGTTCTATATTTTCCTTGGGTAGAGAATCTTTGGGGTGGTCAACTTAGGTTTGACCCGAAAGTTAACTTCACATGGGTTTGAAAGGGGTTATATGGACTCATAGGGGTAGTTTAAAGGTGTTTCCTAAAGCCCATAAGGTATACCTAAGGGTTAGGAGTAATTTTAGGCATGTGCCAACTCTCATGTGACCATTTAGACACCCTAAAAAGTGACTTTTCTAAGTTGTGCGAAAATTAAAATTAGAAGGATCATCTAAGTTGTAAACTTTCCTTTTGGATGTGATATCCCTTTCCCATTTTCTCATAGCATTCCTTTTCAGATTTAGAAACTTGTGAGAACTCTCACTAGGGTCTTCTTAAGCAAGAATAGGAGATTTTGTGGGTAATCACCCACTCTCCATTTTTGGAGACAAGTAATTTTGAAAGGAAAAAGCTAGATTTTGAATTAAGAATTTGGCTAAGTGTAGAAAGGAAAGACTTGTGGAATTGGGCTACTCGTCCTCAACAAAACTAGCATACCCTTGGGCAGTTGAAGGTTGGTTTCACCTTACTTGTAATGTGTTTTCATATTGAATGTTATATTGAAAGAATATCTTGTGTAAAAAGTCTAGTTTCCTTGCATGTTTTCCCTTGGAAAATTATTGTGATTTATGTTTTACTTTTGTATGGCATTTTATGTGCTTTGGGAGTAACCAAGACCTCCTACTCTTGGGAGAGAGGATGGATTTGTGGGTGGTAGAAATTTGACAGCCCTCGAGTGAGAGGCTCTCGTTAAGAGAGTGATCTCAAGGGATTCTTAGGTGACTCTTGCTACATGGCTAGTTTATGCATTTGGGGGTCATAAGGAGGGAAATAAGGCATGAATGCCTTGGGGGGCATAAGGTTGTGGGGTTGTTATACTTATGATTTATCATTGTTTGCCATGAGGTGGCCTTGAGTTTTACCGTACTTGCAGTCTCCTCAGGGTATTTGGTCCACTACCACCCTTGTATAGACATCACATTGTGTGGTGCAATGTAGCCCTGGGATGGGAATATGTTTGTGATTGTTTTCCCTTGTTTATTGTGTTTGCCTGTGTGTAACCTGTTTAGGGATTGGTTCTCCAAGCTCGGGGGTGGCTACTAGTTAGCCTGGGCTGGGAGGTGAGCACTACATGGTCATAGCTTTTGATTTATTGCAGGTTGTTGGAAGAAAGAAATAGGACAAGTAGAAGTGGTTGGAGTTATTTGTTACAGAAAAATATTTGTAAATGTAATTATTATTCTTTGAAAGTCTTCATTTATTAGCAATGAGAGACCCATTTGTAAAAGTAACAATACTGTCTTTTAAATACATTTTAAAGAAATGTAATATTTTATTATGTTATTTTGCAGAAAAGAAATGAGTATTCTAGATTTAGTTTCTATAGTTCTAAAAATAACATTTGTTGTGTTTATGATATTTTGAAAAGCAAGAAATTATTTTATCCCTTTAGGCATTAAAAAAAAATATATTAGAAAAGAAATGAAATAGATTTGCATGCATGTAGTAGGCTGGAAATAAAACATTTAGATCTATACATGGAAGTGCAAAAGTTAGCTTATTTAAACCTGTCATTTTATTTATTGCAGAAAATAAAATCTAAAAGTTATGATAGTCATCTCTAAAGAATTATTTTAATAAATTATAGATTTATATAGTTACTGTTTTAAGTTCACTTAAATGTGTTATTTACATTTGCAACAAATTAAAATCTAAAGTTGAATGTCTATCTATTTTAAATAATAACCTATTTATATAGTTGCTGGATAAATATATTTAATTCTGTCATTTGTTTATTTGCAGAAATTAAAACCTAGGGTTAAACAGATTTTTTGAATTAAATAATATCATATCTCTCTAGATTGTTGTTTAATTTTTATTAGATTTTGTCAGTCATTTACCACAGAAAATAAACCTAAATTAATTAGTTTATCTCAAATTCTAGCTAAACAGTATATAAAAAAAAAGAGTACATTGTTTTTAATCTAGAATTTTATTAATGGGTCTGTTAAAAGTTTTGTTTTAAAAAATATATATACATCATACATTTGCCAAAAAAAAAAAACTAACCTTAGAAATCCAGAGCATCTAAATATATAAAAGCATATTATATTTATATATATATATATATATATATATTAATTTAATTTTTTTTTTTAAAACTCAACAAAAAAAAATATTAAAAAATAAATAAATAAAAAAAAGGAATTTTTTTAGGGGTTTTGGGGGGGGCGAACCCCACTGTGTATACACACAGTGGGCGGCGCCCGGCCACCGCCTCCTCCGAGCCGCCTCTCAAACAAAAAAAAACCCCTCCATGCATGCGTACGGCCCTACAATTTTGAAAACAAAAAAAATAAAAATAAAGCCCTATACCAAAGATTTGGGGTTAGGGCAAGTAATGTGGTTAAAATTAAATAAAAGGGGGTTTTATAATAATAAAGAAGATTAGGGTTTTCATGGACATTTTTAATAATGGGAAAATATAAATATATATATATATATATATATAGAGAGAGAGAGAGAGAGAGAGAGAGAGAGAGATATGGGTGGATAGGGTAAATTGTAATTTAATCATTTAGATGTTTATATTACAAATATGTTTGTAATAAACATATGGATAAAATTTATTATGACGTTTATTTTCTTTTTAAATTTGTAATTAATTTGGGGATTAATTACCTAGGAAGTTATAAAAATTATTATAAGTTATTTTGACTATAAGGGGATATTTTTAGTCCACCCAAATATAGGTAAATGAGGAGATTAAACTTTATAAGAAAATATTCATTATGTATTTAATTACCCCTCTAGTCGATTTAGTCTAGACACATTTTAATTAAATGTTAAAATATAAAGATAGGCATTAATGAATCTAAGTGTTAGGACTAATTTAATTAGTTCCTAAAAGTAATTAATGGTTATTGGGGAGCAACATTATCTTTGTGAATTAATTTAGAGATTTTTTTGGTTAAATTGATTTGTTGATTAAAGAAGGATGAGGTAATAAATAATCTTTTTAGTATTCCGCATTTAATTTTAAATTATTTTCATTTACTTGAGTTAGTGGTATAAGTTAACTCACACATAGTTAAGACAAAACTGGATAGTGCATCTTGTATTAGCAACATTTAATGTTATTAAGTTGTGATTTAAAAAAAATAAAAATTATCCCTTTCATGCCCAAAAGTTTGGGCATGACAAGAGTTGCCACTGTGGGTGACCACAGTGGTCGCTGATCACTGTGGAAACCCATAGTGAGCGGTGTCGCCTGCCTGCTGCCATCGCAACCTCTGCCCCCACCATAAGACATGCCCGCCGCTCCACCCAGAGATCAGTTCGGCCCCCTACATAACACCATAAACAAAAAAAAAATAAAACCCTAGCCTGGGTAGGGCTAGGGTAGTATAAAGAATAAGTAAATTATAAAATATGGGGTATTTTATAATACAAATACCTAGTTAGGGTTTGCATGCTTTTGTTTTTATAAATTTGGGGAAATTGTTATAATATTTAAATATATAGCTAAATATATATATATATATATATATATATATATATATATATATATATATATATATATATATATATATATAAAGTTTGTGAATATAAAAGAATAAAGCAAATTTTAGATTTAAACATTTTATTTAGTGTTTATAAATTTTATATGAGTTTATATAATCAAGTGGACAAATATTGATTTTTAATCAACCTAAGGGTATTTTTTTTTAAAAATGAGGTTGAGATTTAATTATTATTCTTGGATATAGGTTTTTTGGGATTAAACCTTATAGGACGATTTTCATCATGGACTTAATTGAACCTTAGTTAATTTAATTTAAGCACATTTTAATTATGAATTAAAATGCATTTTAGAAATATTATAACTATATGCCAGGACTATTTTAATTAGTTTCTAAAATCAATTAATGGCTATTGGAGATTAATTTTGTCTGCGCCAATTAATTGATGAAATTAGTTGATTGATTAAAATCGAGGAGACAATAAAACTATTCATTTAGTATTCCGCTTTTAATTTTTAATTATTGTTAAAAAATTGAGTTAGTAGATAAAGTTAACTCTAAACCTAGTTAAGACAAAATATGTTAGTGCATTTCATTAATGGCAATTTTAATGTTATTAAGTTGGTGTTTTAAAAAAAAAAATTCCTGTTCTTGCCCTAAATTTTGGGCATGACAGTTTGTACAAGATCGGGTGTTTCTAGAAGGGAGAGAATTTAGAAAATATCTATGTTGATCTCAATTTTATACTCATAATGAGCCATGAATGTTTCTACAAGATCAGGGAATGACTTGATGGAACCATGAGGTAAGATGGAAAACCAAGGAAGGGAGAGTCCACTTAAGACTTTTTGTGAAAAGCCTTCTTAGGTATACGTCACTATATGAGACCTCTTAGTAGGCTATATAAAATTCCCTCACGTGTTCTCTAGGATCTCCTTTGCCCTTATACTTATCAAACTTAGTGTTGATAGGTGTTTTGACACACTCGCCAATAGTTAGGTAGAATATGAAATGTAAACCACCTCTCCTGAAAACCAATCAATCTTAAAACACTAATTACTCCAAGATCTCTATAGTCAGGTCATAACGGTGTTGGGTCTCTTAGTGGCTGATGTGATTATATCAATCAAGGGGCCTGCTAGTTGAAACAAAACAAACAAAATCCTTTTATTTTTGTATTTTTTTATTTCCACTTGATAAAGAAACTTCAAAAGATTGGTCAAGGTAACAAGAGATAACAACCAAACCAATACTAAACAACTTAATGAACTACAAAGTCAATGGATCACAACAAGGTATTATCAATAATATTTAATCATTCAAAAGGGATGCTCTAGTAAACATGCGGACTCATACAACCCACACATAAACGAAAATAGAAATCACAAGATCAGATAATCACTCTAGTATTTAATCCTCATACACCATTAATATGCACAATATGATTCATAAAACAATAAAGCTTGGAATAACAAGTTGTTGAATCAAATGAAAGAAGATACCAAACTATGAAGGATAGAAACCCATAGAACATGTATTGTAGATCATACAATCCACAAGCTACTTTTGAATTAATTTTTTTGTACAATGAATAACAAAACTTCAAAAGTTCATGAAGGCATCATGCCTACAAACTAGGATTACAAAAAGGAGGGAGTCGCAATCAACATGCAAGTCATTGCCTGTGAACTCCAGTTAAGTACTACTAAACTGGTAGTCAAGGTTCACTTCCAAAAATATACTCCAGTAATAAGAAGTTTGAATCATGCAAAAAGAATGCTCAAAAATAAATTATTAAATAAAACTCCAGTTGACAGCTTAGTAGTGGTGGCGGTGATGGTGCTCTATCATGCATTAGGGCCTCTACAACTACCTGTTCATCCTTCACTTCTTATAGTTCTGGTAGTTGTTGATAAAGCAGTCCAAGGAAGCGGTAGGTGGGTCGACGATGCAACTTATCCTAAATTTTGATACTCTAAGTATCTCTTTTATATTTTCCACCTAATTTACCATCTCATCCATTAATGTCTCAGATCCTTGACATTGGAATAATACATACATATATCTATTCATTGTGTCCATAGTAACCTCCGCAATCTCTACAAAATGGTCTACAACATAAGAATCCCAGCTATTGAGTATAGCTTCTTGGTGTAACACTCTTTTTCTTTTGAGATTGTGACCATGTCTTCCTAATAGTTTGATCAAAAACTTCTCAAGTGTATCCAAGAGAGGAGGATGTTCCTCGAGAACCTTAATACTACTTTGCTCCATTACTTCTATCTTTAGATCTAAAATATTTGTACATGATTGCAATTTATCAATAGTCTCGCCTCCCAATAAATCCTCTTATGAAAAAACTTCTTCTCCTAACCTTTTGATTTTCTTCAGAATCTTATGTTGTTTAGACAACTAAAAAAGTTGTTGTTTCCATATTGTGGAACAGTAAATAAGAGCATAATTTTTATTAAAATGGGCTTTGTCAACAATTTCCATTGTACTTTGCAAGGATAATTTTACTTTATTTAATTGATCTTTCACCCAAATCTTAACTATTATGGCTACTTTTCTCATTTCATATAACAGTATGATATCACCTTGTTGGAGTGATGAAGTGGATGGTAAAGCATCATCAGATCTAGAATCCAAAGGCTTGGCTATCTCCATGATTACCTTCTTATACTGCCTCAATTGTGTCTTAACCTCTACCTTAGTTTTATATTCTTTCTCCATCCTTGTTTTGACAGTGGAAGTGGCAGCGACTAAAGTATCAATCTCCCCCGACTTAGTTTTTTTACCCAGGTCAACCTTTGACAGTTGATATCTAGGGGTAGCTTGGGATGATCCTTCAGCATCCTGAACTATTGCTACTTTATCAGCAAATACATCTCCTGAATCTAGTCTTGAGAGATGATGAACCATCCTCTCTCTTTTTACCCTCCTTGGAGATTCAGTAATTGCCTCCTGCAAAGTTATATTGGGAACGAAGACCTTTTATTTCTTCTTGAAAGTAAAATTTAACCATTGTCGCATACAGTCATCTTGTTCCCCTCCCTACACCATTACTTCCGTAGTGATCCTATGGGCTTCTACATTTTTTTCCTACTCTTCTTCTTGGTGCTCCTTTGATCTATAGGAGTGGGTGGCCTTTGTTGCATTTGAGCAACCTGTTGAGCAAGACTAGCTTGTAGGATCTGATCCAAATTGGGTGTTGTTATCTTGATATCTCTTCCAACTTCTCAAAAACCTCTTCTTCAAACGGCCTCTTGGTTTCATTGTCTTACCCTTTCTCATTTCCTCCTAGTTGTCGAAGCAATATTTCTTGGTTTTGAGGAGTAAGGACCATCCTTTCATCTTGTTCATCATTTTCATCATCATGTGCATCCTCTCCCATAACCTGTACATGGATTTTCATTGGTTAAACTTGTACGGCTCTTCTATAACTTCTAGTTGGTTCTTCAGTTGGGTTGCAATAGGCTCTTCTTATGGATCTTTTGATTTCTTTTCAATTTTCCTCCTCTTTTTTACTGTTGCAATGGGTTCATCATCTTCATCATAATCCATCTCAATGTTATCGATGTTAACCTATTCTCAAGTTGGCAGGGGAGGAGGTATAGCCTGTTGTGTTGAAGAAGTGGGAGGAGGTCGTGTTTTAGTATCTTCCTCTTGAGAGGCACCCTCTCCTGGAACAACACCTTATTGGTATTTTGAGTTTGTTGGCATATAAATTGCATTAATGATATCTTGTCATTAATGTCAATTGAACTGGTAATGGTATTCATTTTATTGTTGATATTGTTATTTTTGATATTGGCTAGTAACAGGTAAAAAGAGCTTTGTGGAAGATGTTGTAAACTGGTATGTAAAGTTTGTGAGTTGAACTGGTAAACTGGTGTAAAGGGTTAAACCTTTCTAAGCAGTGTAACCAGTAAACCCTATCAGTTGTTAAACCTTAACCGATCAAGTTTGTTGGCTTATTATTTGATAAGCGGTAATTATGGAGACACGTGTGATCATTGTATGAGGATAAGTTCAAATTGTTTTGGCACGTTTGTTTATTTTCTAGGGAAGGAGCAAAGTGGATTTCATCTAATGCACAACACATGATGAGTTACAAAGTTTGATGAAGCGGTGGTCATGGAGCGGTTGAAATTTTCTTGAAGAATGTGAAGAGATTGTCATGATTTCTAACGGTCAAGATTGTACCGACTTGTTTGGAATCTTGATGATGAGAATTAGGTTTTTGTTGCATTACTGACCTAATTGATTTGTATTTAAGGTTGATGAAGTTGTTTCTAAAGGTGGTTGGCAAGATTGATAGAAACCTGTTGAGTGTGTAGTTGCCTAACCAGCGAATGGATCTACACTTTGAGTGAAGGTAGATTGAAACTTAGAAGGATATGATCAAGAAAATGTAGTGCCACTCAAACAGATCAAGAAAGCCTATTGTTTTCTAACAATTACAGCATAAGTGAAATCTCTTAATCGGGTAAGATCTAACAAGCTTGGTTACTCATTAAATCCTCTAACAAGGTGTTCCATTAGCTTGGATACTTAAATCCTCCAGTGAGGTTACTCCTAACAAGGTATTGTGCTTTTCATCAAGGCATATTTGTAAATCCCTTAACCGGGTGATTCCTAACCGGAATTAGTTCTTAACATGACTTATTGTAAAGCTTTAACAGGATTGGCTCCTAACAGGGTGAACTTCAGAAGAGTTCAGATAGCTATCCTTGTGAGTCCCATCTCACTGTGGTTTTTACCTATTTGGGTTTTCCACGTATAAACATTTGTGTCAAGTGGTGAATTATTTTGTGGTTATGATCTTATTTGTTGATTTGGTTAACTTCTGATAAGGCATGATAAGTAGAAGCATTGAAAGATGAATATGTCAAGTTATGATTAAGCATTGTTGATGTTTACAAGATTGAATTTGTTTGTTGTTAAGTTGTCATAATAGTTAAACCGGTTGATGTCAAGTATTCCTATGAATATTGATCTTGATTGAGATATGTTTACTTTGTGTGATTGAATTTGAGTTTGGGAACTTTGTATCAGTTTTTCAATATAATGATTCATCCCACCCTCTCAGTATTCTACTAGATACTTATTCTTTCATCATACTATCACACCTATGGTAGGAACAATGGGAGTTATGGAGGCTTGTGGGATACCTTGTAACCCTGTGGTGATCCCTTGTTCCGCAGTAGTGTTGAAGACTTGGGACTCTTTCATTTTAGCATCCAATTTCCTTTTGAGCTCTCGGTTGTCAATTAGTATCATTTCCTCCTCTAGATTAGTGGAAGTATTTTTCCTTGAATTAGACCTTGTTCTTCTTACATATTCTTTGTGGACTTTGGTCTGGGTATTATCAGCTTCTTTCCACTTTTTCTTCTCCTTGGTGGCACTTGGTCGGATACTCAAGCTTAGCCATTGTCTCATTCTTTTCAAAACCTTTGTTGTAACAATTTCAATATCCAAATCCTCTTGGTTGAGCCATCTGATAGGAGTAAAGGGTCTTTGATCAATTCCCTTTTCTTTGAATGTAGGGTCAAAAAGCTCACCATCATCCCTTAACTCCTTAGGGATATTTGTTTCAATCTCAATTTTTTTGATATGTGGCACTGACAGCCTATAATATCCCTTCTCTCTTTCCTCAAAGCTATCATGCAAACTGGCCCAAAATCCTCTAAATATAGCTTGTGACCCTTGTAGGAAATAGGCATCATTTGTTTTAGTTTACCATATGGGTCATATAGGTCTTTTGAGTAATTAAATTCTTTTAAGCTCAAATCTTGGAGCTCTTGTTCTGCCACCTTGGTTGCATGTATATTAGGACATGTATAATATTCTAGAGATACTGGTAGAGAAATCCCCATCTTATGCTCCAAAGTCAACAATGCCTGTAGGCCCACCAATTTCCTAGCATATTTCAAAATGATTATTCTATTACTGGAAAATCTTGGTAAAAGAAAATGCTTTCCTATGAATCCACTAACCCATAGATATGTTGATCGTTGGTTTTGTAAGAACCAACACCCCCATTTCTTGATCATTTGCATTGCTTATGGGGTTAGTTTGTATCTTATATATCTTATCAATTTTATTATTACAACATAAATAAATACATCATTTAATCTTTTGAAATGTAACTTAGCCTAGGAGATAGGTAGTTGAGTGTAATATTCCCACACTCTTTTCTATCTAGGTTCTTCTCCTAATTTCCCTTCAGTCTTTAGTCCCGGGAACTTACCAACACGAGTGACCATTCATATAATGTAAGAATTCATAAAGAAATTTTTCATTTGAAGGACTGTGATCATCTGACTATGGATGTTATCCAAAATAATCTACGGCCAATGAAAGTATTCTTTGCCTATCAAAATTGTGGTCATGTAATGGAACATCCATGTATGAAAATGTATGCAATCTGGCTTTCCAAAGGCTCTACTCATCATGATGATGGGGTCTCTTTGAGGCTCTTGGAAATTAGTTCTTAGAATATCTGTAGCCTTTAGACCAGTTTTCCTTGGCTCTTCTAGCCATGCTTCATTAATGTGTCTTTTGGAATTAGAAGCATTCTTCACAAATATAGAGGTAGACTGCTCTTCAGTTGTCACTAGAACCTCTTCCCTTACTGGTATCCCAAAATTCATCCCTATCATGTCAAGGGACAAGTCTACAATTACATTCCCATCTGCATCAACACACTACCTTGTGTCGGGTTGGTAGTATTTAGCAATAGTCAATATAAGTTCAGGTGACTGCATGGCTTGAGGAAAGATAGTTACCTCTACCAAGCCTGATCTCTTGATCCTTCTATATGGAGCTTCTAGTGTATGAGGTGCAGGTGTCATTTGGGTTTTGATGTCTTCAATCTCTATATGGTCGATCTTAGTATTGGTCACCCACTAAACATCATCTTCTAGCTTCGAGGTGAGAGTTTTTCCTTGATACTGATACTATATTGTTATTGGCTTCTTATCAAGCTTAGCTTCTTCATTTGTTCTATTCTTTCTTGGAAATGGGTCCATCAATCTGATTTATCCTACAAGAAAAGATCAATAATTGGCTATTACTTCATATTATTAAATCATTACATACTTTGGAACTCCAAGGTTCCGAGGATATGAAACATAAAACTCTTTAAAAAAGCTAATTTGGGGGTTCTGGGATCCCGAGTTGAGGAAAGGGAAAAAAAACTAATTTTGGAACTCTGGGGTTTCGAGGTAGGTAAAGATCTCCAAAAATCAATTTCGGAACTCCGGGGTTCCGAGGTAGGGTAGAACAGTTTGAAAACAAACTCTGGGATTTTGGGGTTCTGGGATCCTGAAATAGGTGAATCTATTCTCATAAGAGCAGTCTGGAATTTTGGGGTTTAGGGGTTTCATGTTGGGTAAAACAAATTTTCAGAAGGTGCGATAGTTTCAGGATTTTGGGTTTCCAAAATCTTGAGGTGGGTAAAACTATCGAAAGAGCACTTCAAAACTCTGAGATTTTGGGGTTCTAGGGTGCTGAATGGGGTATAAATTAGGCATTTTAGAATTTTGAGGTTTTGAAATCCCAAAATGTTGAAACTTAGGGTTTCATAAAAAGAAGATTAGATCGGCCAATTTATTGAAAAGCATATAAAATTTAATCTAACCTAACCTAAAGGACACGAAAAGACAAGAAAAAAAATGAGCGAACCAGCCTAGAAAGGTGGAAATGCGGAAAACATGAACGAGTGAGGAAGTGAAACACACAGAGGGAGAGCTCAAATTTCACAGCAAAGGAGTACACAAATGAATGAAAATCACCCATATGTCCTTATTTATACCCCCCCATTCGACATTTGTACAACCTCACTAGACATGACCTCAGGAGACACAACAAAGTGAAGCTTGGAACTCTGGAGTTCTGAGGCCCACACAAAAGACACTTCAAGAATCCAGGGTTCTGGAGTTCTGAGGTGAAACACAAGACAAGTCTGGGAGTTAAGGGTTTCGAAATCCTAAAACTCAAACAAAGACATGACAAAACACGAAGAACTTGGGATTTTGGAATTCTAGAATTCTGAGGCTTCCACACAAAAAAGAAAAGAAGGCTTCAGAACTTCTAGGTTCTAGGGCCTTCAAAAAACTAATGCAAATAAGACTTTGGGACTTCAGGGTTTTGGAGTTCCGAGGTCTTGATAAAAAAACAAAGGCACAAAGAATGCTTCAGAACTCCGAGGTTCTGGGGTTCCAAAGCAAAGACAAAACAAACAAAACGGGCACCTCGGAACTTTAGAGTTTTGGGGTTCTGAGGTTCCGAAATGAAAAACATGAGAGAAGGAAAAATGAAAGAAAACAAAAGACAGGTAAAGGGCGAACCAAAATTTCATTCCAAAGAAAATGATGGGGCAGATATGCAAGGCATAATAAATGGCAACTTTTTGGGAAAAATGACTAGGAATTTTAGAACATCATAATCTATGGTGTCGCAGACTTCCAAGAATAATGTCATTCAAGGTAATACATAAGAAGAAAAGTATGAATGAACCAATGACTAGACAATTGAATTAGGGAAAAAACAAGATCAGCCTCATGTGTGTGCTTTTGATTAATTACCCCATCTATCTAATCATGAAGATAAACAATAGAACATGGTTCCAAGATATGTGAGTGAAATCAACTATGTGTTTTGTGCAATGTTATCCTGGGAATAGCTCTGTTGCCAGCTAGGCATCTATAGACCCGACAGAGAGACCTCTGGTCCTTGTCAAGCAGTGCTCCACTGCTAGCCAGGCATATATAGCCCCAATGAAGATTACTTGAGACACCCTAATAAGTTGCATCCGACTAATATTTTCACTCTTATTCTTTTCTCTCTCTTTTTTTTAGAACATACTTTCACTTATTGAATATAAATCCTTGATTGCTTGGATCTTAAATCAACTTTTAAAGCGATGAAGCTCTGAAACTGGCTTGGGGACCACGGTGGACAATGATAAACAACCTGACTTCGGATTTTCAACTTGGAAACAAGCTCTAGTGGCATCTTCAAGGATTTCATGATGCATCTCAATGTGATGATCGTGTTGGGAAATAAAGTTAGTCTTAATCAATTGAACATCAAAAAATCAAATCACAATTAACCTCTTATACTCCACCTTGGATGAATTTAGGCAAGGATTTCAAAACTATCTAGGGATAATGAAGTTATAAAGAGATAAGAGTCAGAGTCTCTCAATAATGTAACCATGTTATGCAAGGAATATCTACCATATAAAAACTTTGAGAATAAATACTTTCCCCAAACGAAACAAAGCAACAAACAATGACAACGAAATAAAACACTACACAAACAAGCAAAACAAACAAACATATCAAGAAAATAGAGCAAACAAAATGACTAAAATACTATGATACAAAGGATAAAGCTCAATTTAGATTAATCAAAATAATGCTTGAGAAACTGACCATTGACAAGAAATGGTACAGGTTCTCCAGTTAAGGAGCTCAACCAGAAGGTGTTCTCTCTTAAGATTTCAGCAATTTGGTAGGATCATAACCATAGGTTTTCAAATTTATGGTGATCACCCTTCTTTTCTTTGGCTTTGTCCCATAAAATAACTAGGTCAGAAATCGAGAAGGATTTCACCTTGGCTCTTTTATCAAACCATTGCTTAATGACAGCTTGATGCTTAGCAAAATGTTGTAAGGTATTGATCCTATGCTCATCAAGTTTCAACAAATTCAGGAGGCGAACTTCTACCTAGTCCTCAATTTCGAGTTATTTTATTAGTTGGAGGATAGGGATTTGTAAATTGACTGAGAAAATAGGGTTTTGGCAATAGACATGGTAGTATGGAGAAGTCCCTAGGGAAACCTTAACTCTTGTTCTATCAGCCTAGAGGACGTACTTCAATTTGTTGTTCCAATCCCTAGGGTTCTTCTCAAGCAGCTTCTTAATGACATCTAAGGTATTTTTATTAGTAGACTCAACTACTTTGTTTCCCTGAGGATAATATTTAGGTGAAAACTTAAGAAGCACCTTGAATTCATACCCATTTCATTAATTATGCAGAAGTAAAAGTTGGATCGTTGTCACATACCAGAGCGAAAGGAATTCCAAACCCGGTGACAATATGTTTTTCAAGGAATTTAAGGACTGTTTTTAAGGTAGCATTCTTACATGCTTGGGTTCTATCCAATGGGTGCAATAATTAGTGGTTATCAATATAAAATTATGCCCTACAGATGAAATGGGGTTAATTACTCTTAACAAAATCCAATTCCCATTGGGCAAAAGGTCTAACCTCGAATACTGGTTGAAGGGTCATAGCTAGATTTCTTTCTCTAGAAGTCATTGTCTAACAGGTGAGACAATGTCTTACATGTTTATAAGTGTCCTTGAGTGTGTTAGGCCAATAATAACCTACTTTTAGGATTTGATTTGTTTTTGCATATGTTGACCCATGGCTCGTACCATACTTCCCATGAAATTCTTCAATCATCTTGCTTGCTTCTTGGTGATCTAGACATCTGAGACAGATGCCTTCATAATTTTTTTGATAAAGTGTTGAATCTATAATCATATAATTGGCACTTTTGAGCTTCAAGTCTTGTCTTTGTGTTGTCATCAAGCCTTCCAAGCATATATTGTTCAGCACAATAAATATCAAGTTTGTGTACCAGGGATCTTACGTGAATGACTCCAAGGTATACTATTGGCATTGAATGTGGGGAGAATCAACTTCCATAGCTTGCGACAAACCTTGACCTCTTACCAACCTCATGGGATGCATTTCTAGATCAAATTATTGGAGAATAGCCATCCATTTCCCATGACGTTCTCATAGCTCTATCTGCATTAGAAGTGACTTAACTGCTTGGTCTGGCACAATTGCATATATGTTACTCCTCAAGATATAGTGTTTAAATTTCTTAACGACTCTCACCAAAGTGAAAGCCTGCTTCTCAAGAGCGGAATATCTCATCTTTGCATTTTTAAAAGGTGAGCTCATGACGCGACTGAATTTTCATCACCCCCTTGTCTCTGTGTTAGGACAGTAGCACCGAAATGTAATGAAGCAAAATAATATATATAGAATAGTAGATTGTAATCAGGACTGGTTAATATAGGAGCTTCTGCAACGGATTTCTTGATCTAGGAAAATGACTCTTTTGCTTCCATGCTCCATTATGCCTTGGCATCCTTCTTCATCACCTCATTCAATGGTTTGACTATCTCTGCAAATCCAGTGATGCATTTTCTCATAAAATTAACTTCCCGAAGAAAGATCTCATCTCTTTTTTACTTCCTGGCATTTGCAATTTCAGCAGGGCTTCCACCCAATTTGGATCAATTGATATTCCTCTTTTGGATATCACATGACCAAGGAGCTTCCCTTTAGCAACCCCAACCACACACTTCTTGGGATTAAGAGATATCCCATACTTTGGACATCTTTCTAACACTTTATGTAGGTGGTTTAGATGATCTTTCTTGATTTTAGAGAATATGGTGAGGTCATCCATATATATGATGATCCATTTACCAATTAACTCCTTGAAGGCGGTATCCATTTCTCTTTGAAAGGTTGAACCAGTGTTTATCAAGCCGAATGGAATCTAGTGGTATGCATAAGTACCCCATTTAGTGGTGAATGTTGTCTTCATGTGATCTTCATAGTTGACTAGTACTTGATTGTATCCAGAATAACCGTCAAGGAAGGACATCATTTATGAACCATTTACAATTTGTTGTACCTCATCCAATGAAGGCAAGGGATAGTTGTCCTTTTCTAATGCCTTATTAAGATTGCAGAAGTCAACACATATCCTAATCTCTCCATTATTTTTCCATAAGGGCACAATATTAGCCACCCAGGTGGATTGGCGAACTGGGAAAATAATCCTAGTAGTAAGCAATTTTTGAACTTCTTTGAAAACAAGGGACTCTATCAATGAATTGACAGGCCATTGCTTCTTTCTGAATGGTTTTGTGTTGGGTTTTAATGGTATAACATGTGTAATAATAGATGTATCAAATGTTTTTAGGTCTTCATACCCCCATGCTATAACATCATTATACTCCTTCAAGATTTGTAAGATTTTCTCCCTCTCAGTGGGAGTGAAAATCCTCCCAATGTAAACTATCTTTTCTTGACCTTCTTGACCAATATTGTGTGGTTCATATTTTCTAGCATTTGAATCAGTGGTCAATCTCTCTTTTACCCTAGGATCAAAGTCAAATAGGTGTTCCAAGGTGACCATACCTTTGGGGATAACATTAGTCAGAAGATTAATAATATTATCATTACTATCCTCATCAGTGGTGTTCGGTCTATCATCTTCATCTATGATTTGTTCCTCAAAGGCACTAGAATTAGCAAGGAAAGATAGAATATGTTTATCTTCTTCAAAAACTTGGAAATGAGTAAAATTATTTGGGACAGCAGGTGTTGAGACCAACTCCATAGAAAATATTTTCAAAGGATACTAACTTACTGGTTCCAGTGTACTTGCTACTATGGCTAGTGCATTTGATATGCCATTTCATTTCTGAGGTACCAACTGGTTGTCAAAAGCATCAAAATCTTCAATCAACCCCCATACATGATTCCTATATGTTGCAAGTCTCTTATCATGACACACATATTGGCTTCTTACCTATTTAATCACCAACTGAAAATCTCCTTATACCTTCAAACATTTAACTCCTTTCTTGAGGGAAAAAAGGAGTCCTTTAATCAGTGCTTCATATTCTATCATATTATTCGTGTAGGGGAGTTGAAGGTGATGAGAAGATTGAAAATATTTCCCTTTAGGATTAGTTATCTCCACTCCTACTCTACTTCCTTATTTGGATCTAAATCCATCAAAATTGAGAAGCCAAATCTCATCTTTAATTTCCTTACTACTTTTATGCTCAGGTCCAGTAGCCATTGGGGTTTGAGCCACCTCTGGCACTTGTTGGTGTTCTTCAAGGATTGTATCTTCACTAATCTAAATTTTCTTTACCACTGGTGCCTTTATTTCTGGAAGAATTTTAGTCATGGTAGGGATGGTTTGTTGAAGCGGAGCTTTTGTAGAAGGTTTGATTAGGTTCATGACTTGTTCATCTTATCCCTCTTTAGTAGCTTCTACTTTAGAGTCTTCTTGTTGAGGAATTACTATTTCAGAGTCCAACTCGTCGCTTTCCTCTAGTGTGGTGTCATAATCATTTTCTTTGTCAAGAGAAGGAACCATCAATTTTGTAACTTCATTTCTACAAGCAATGCATGCCACCTCCGAGTGTTCTTGGTAGTGAACTCTACACCATTGGGATAACAACAAATCTTCGAGTTGAAGGTCATTTCCTAAGAACTACATCCCTTGCCATATTTTTGCAGAAATTCCTTGATTCTCTTCATCTAATCAAGAATGTCAACTTGTTGAGGCTTGGATATGTGTGGGGTTGTGAAAGTTATAATTTCATTCATTTTGTAAACTCCAGGACTTACTTCAATGTAAGCTCCCTCATTAGTGGCTCTGTGGTCAGTAATCAGCTTCTTCAATCTTGGTTCACTATGAATCCATATCTAGTTACTCACCCCTTTCCATGGAAGCCACAAATAGGTGAAGCATGTCGAGAAGTATCCTCCTAGAGTCTTAGACCAATCCTTACTAACTAGCATCCTGTATACCTCAGGTATGTCAACAACTTGGATATCTATGTAATAGGATACTCGGGGATCAACGCCCAAATGAATGTAAACATCTTTTAACTATCCAATTACATTGACTTCAGTTTTATCTACTTGCACCACTTTGTTGTTGGTGCGAATTAGATTAAGGCCCAGTTTCTAGCAAATGGTGTAAGGCATTATATTCCCTGATGCCTCTGAATCCACCAAATAGTTGTGTAATTTCTTCCTAAATATTTTTATACTTAACAAAAATGGAGGGTTCTCAATGTTATCAGGGCAGGAGGCTACATTAACATCTTCTATTCCTACCATTTTGACTTCATGGCTTTGATCCTCTAACTGATCAAGTCTCTTAAGGAGAGATTCCTTTTGCTTGGGGCAATACTATAATACTTCCAAGAGAAAAATTGTGGTAGCAGTATTCTCCATTTCTTTAGTGACATCATACGACCTCTTGGTAGAATATTCTTGACCCTTTTCACCTTTAGTTTTTACTCCTTGGAAGGGTGGAGGCGGATTGTTGCTTGCAGTTGGGTTTGGTGGGACTTGGTTGTCTTTGGGAGGCATCTATGTAGTAAAAGACCCTTTTGCTCGATTCCTTAAGTTATAGGTATTCCTTGTATTCTGAAAGGTCTATGCATCATAAACCTGTGATTCCACCTGAGCTTCTCCTTCAAACTCCCTAAATAGGAAAGTATCTACCAGCATCGCAGTGTTGACTTTCTCAGGTTCCTTAGTGGAAGATCCACTCGGTTGTGATTCAGCTTGTGCAATCCTGATCATCATCTCCATTTGAGAGTAGTTAACTTCTGAGTGTGATGTCGTATCATGTAACCTACAATTAGTCATTAAATTAATGTCAGTGATATTAACCGTCCGAGTCTGATTAGGATTATCTCTTGCATTAGGATGATCATGGTTTACACCCTCATTGTTAGGACTAGTATTCCACTATCTATTATGAGGTTTGGGGTTGTATCTTTGATTTTGGTTTTGATTTTGATAACTTTGTTGGTTGTTATACGACCGAGATTGGTTATACCCTCCTTGTGGGTTCATCCTTAATTGGCTTAAATCAATAGTAACTTGGGATAGTATTTTCTTCAATGCCTCTAGTTTAGCTGAGAGGTGTGAGACTTGGTCAGTCTATGTTGATGTTGCTTGATTTGCAACAACTGTATTAGGAGGATTTTATGGTTGTATCATTACATGTGGTCCAATGATGTTGGGGTTAGTCCATTGTAAAGCTTGAGCTACAAATTGTTGGTTCACTTATTGATTTGATGTTGGTTGTGGTCCATATAATGGAACCAGATTCATAGTTGGTGCTCCAATTGGTGATGATAATGATACTCCTGGAAGCTAGTTGCAGTTTTCATAACTCATGCCAATAGGAAGGTTGTGTCCAATTCCTCCAGGAGTTTGATTCATTTTGGCAGCCAAGGCATAGACTTTTGCCAAGGTGTCTCTGTCAGCTTCAACCATAGTTTATTTGATAAACATTGCACTCCAAGGGTCTATGGCCTTAAAGTAGGCTTCAATAGCTACTCATTGCTCGAATTGATAAGGAGCTTGAAGTATCTTGTAAGCTTTCTGAAAACTTGTATTGAAGGTATTCAAAGGTTCATTAGGCAACTTTTTCAATGAAGCGAATTGATGGCAAAGGGTTGTTGGGTCTACATATACCCGAAATTGGGAAATGAAAGATTTTTCCAAAATATCTCAACTGGTGACAAAGTTGACAAGCAACGTTAAATACCAGTTATACTCATTGTCTCTAAGTGAATATGGGAAGAGTTGATATACTACAGCCTCATTCTCAATGTGGTTACAAATGACCGCATCCTTGAATGCTTCAATATGCTCTTTCGTTGTCCTAGGTCCCCCAAACTCACACTTGCTACATAATTTGTCTGGGTTTCTAGGGAGATCATGAATTCCTCCAGGTATTGCTCCTAATGTTGTATGAGTTTGGTTGAAAAATTCCATTTGAGGTTGTGGTGGATTGTCACCTATGAAAGTTATAGCGATGCGTTGAGGACTAGGGATTAGCTCGTTTTCTACGTTGGATTGATATGACTATACTGGTGGGTCTGTTGAAGACTACCCTTCAGCTTTGTTTCTCTTCTTCCTAGTCACGGGTCCGAACTCTACTAAGTCTAATGGGGAATAATTTCTCCCAAGAACTTTATGAAACCTCCCTAGAGAGAAGGATGATATATGCTCCATCTTGCTACGTCAATTTCTCAGTGCTTAAGGAGATGGTTGAGGATTTCTTTGGGCAAGGAGTTGTATTTGTGCTTCAGATTCTATGCGTCTACCCTTCTGCCTTTCATTGTCAAGCACTTCTTACATACATAATTGTTGGTTAATAGATTTGTCCCTTTCTTCAAATTGTAATGTTTTCTTTCTTTGAATAATAATATGACTCTTGCACACCCCTTTATCAAAGGAAACAAATAAACCAATAGTTGGATGAATCAATTAAAAATCCATCCTCTACATTAGAGGGAAGATCCTCGTATGATTTGCAATGAATTTAATGCAAAAACCTTTGAAATGAATACACTTTTAACCAGAAAGCATGGAAAGGCTTTAGCATTCATCTATCAACACAAAGGAATGCTTTTAACATAAAACAGAAAGAATATTCTAAAGATCAAATAAGAGCTCACAGACTCTGATTTTCACACATGTTCATTTCATAAATTCATAGCAAACAAAAATGCATAGCAGTATGAACTCTGATCGACTCTCTTTCATGTCTCATAGGACAAGGGGGATCAACACAACTCAATCCACAATGAATTTACTTGCAAATAATGGTAACAATGAATCCAGAAAACATAGGAATAACTGATAACAAAATGATATCATGCACATTAGCTGATTTCTCAAGAAAGATCGCCAATCCTCAAACACACAGATTCAAAGACTGCATTGCATAACATTTCATTGATAAACCAGTCATTCTAGTTTTAAGAAATTCACAGAAAATAAATATTGTTTGTTCCTTGAAAAATCACAGTTTTTCAGACCTTAACATAAACTTACTTCCTAGCTAAAATAGCCTCCAGACTCATAGTTTGTTACATAATCATTAAAACTTCACTTTAACCAGAGGTTAAAGAAACCATTTGCTAAAAACAAGAGAAACTAAAATAGTAGCCACAGAAAGGCTGACAGCTCATCCCCTAATTTATCATGACTCCACCATGGCACAGGAAGCCACTGGTCTATCCTGCTTTGCCACAAAACTGCACACACCACGCCACTCTAAATGTGTCGCCGAGAAGTTCAGGATGACTTTAAAGTAGTGGAGTCCAATATGTTGGCATATGATGAACCGACATGTTGATATGATGACAATATATGTTGTCATTGATGTCAATAAGTGCAAGTGAACTGGTATGAAGAGATGCAGTGAACCGGTGTCGAGGTTTTACTAAGTGTGACTATCGGTTGGTAGTCTCAACCCTAGGGTTTCCGGTTTGGCAATCTTGCTTGTGCAATACAACCAATGACATCCTGTGATAAGTTAGTGGAGAGATGAGGATGAGATCAAGATGTCATGTCATTTTTGTACGCGTGAAGGATTTCTTTGAGGATCTTGCATGTGAAGATCGATTGCATTAAATTTCTACCTCAGGAATGATCATTCTTCTTAGTGGTATGAGAAGAGAGCGTGATGGGTTACTGATTCCCATGAGTGATGAAGAATGGACGATGCAGATTGTCTTGTGATCTCTTTGAAATTGTATTGCTCTAGGCAAAGTGTTTGGACAGTCAGGATTGGACCGCTTGTATTGTAAACCTAAAATGCTTAGGGTTTAGGGTTTATGCTACCAACCTAATTGTTATCTATAAGGTCAATGATGTTTGTTATTGTTTGTGTTAGAAAATGTTGTGTGTGTGTATCTGAGTGATGAGATACTTGCCAGACCAGTAAGAGGAAAGTTGTAGAGTGTGATTGCAGAGTAGAGGAAATGAAAAGGATTTGCCTTGGCATGTAGTGTTGTTATCAGATTAGAATTTTACCTGTTGTCTTCTAACCATTTCAACAGTTGGAAAATTCCTTTACCAAGTAGCTTTAACAGGCTTATTGTAAATCCTCTAGCGGGGTAACCTTTAACAAGGTTTCAACCTTAACAGGGTATATAGCCATCCCTTAACCAGGTGATCTTTAATAGAATCGGTTCCTAACAGAACCTGATTGTAAAGTCTTTAACTAGACTAGGCTCCTAACAGAGCAAGCTTCAAAAGAGTTAAAAAACAAGCTTGTGGGTATTCATCCCCACTGTGGTTTTTCCCATTTGGGTTTCCACATGAAAAATCTATGTGTCATGAGTTGTGCACTTTTCATGTGATGATTAAGTATTCTTTGTTTGAGTGATTATGCATGCAGAGCTAATGGTTATTGTATTTTTGATATAACACATGCATATGTTTATGGGTGAAGTATTTATCAAGTATTAAATGTATTTGAAGTGTTCAAACTTACTGGTCTATGTTGTCTAAAGTCTTACTATGTTTAACTGGTATTGCCATGGTTAAGTTCAGAGATAAAGACAACCGGTTAGTGTTGTTTTAGCTGGATAAGTTGTTGGAAATTTTTTGTCTATATTGATTTACCGCCCCCCCCCCCCTCTCAGTACCGATTAGGGTATTTGTTATTCATCTTTATTTATTAATTGGCATTAGAGAAACTCCAAGTCCTTGGTGATATAATCTTAACCACTTGAGGTAAAAGATCCTGCTGTAATGATGAAGAGGGTGTTGGCATTTCAATAGAAGGAGACTGTTGATATTCATTAAGGATATTGAGAAGGTTGTTGAAGATTATTTGATATAACTGAAAAAGGATGATAACTATCTTTATAACATTATTTTGTCATTGATGTTAAGAAATTGATTTTCTGATTTAGTATCATGTTGCCATATCTTGAGGAGATTGATTTGAAGAGAATTAAGATGTCGGTAAAAGACATAGAAAGAATTTGATAAGAAAGGGGAGAAATAAGATATTCAATGGGAAACTATTACCGAGTTAGACAATGATGAGATCATGATGTTTAGATTGTATTGATATCCTAAAAATGTTGTTGATTGTAAGGTTAATACGATACTATGTCACCGAGTAAAGAACCTAGTCGGTAAACCCTAAGGTTATCGATATTGGTTAATGAAGATGGAATGTCTACCGAGTAAAGTTTAGTATTTACCAAGTTGCAATCGAGTTATGATAGATCGCATTGGATGGATAAAAGCATTATTTAATGAAGGACAATGATGAGCTGGAGTTGATTAAATGATTGGTATGTCGTGCATGAAGTTTGTTAAGGATCTATGGCAATGGGAGATTGGCATGAAGATCTACAGCTCAGATTGAACCGCAATAACCTTGTGCAAGTTCCAAGAAAGGAATGCAAGTCCCAAGGCAAGGTAAAAAATTTTCAAATCGAAGGATGCATTAAACCTAGTCAAGATTGAAGATCTTATGGCTAAGATTGATCATGGCAAATATGATCAAGGAGATTCAGCGGTTAGCAAATTGTTTATAAATAAGAAATTATTGATGAACAATGTATGTGGGCAAGTGTAAGCACAGGGATGCTACATAGTGATTACCGAGCACAGAAGCTTGAAGACCTATTTGAATAACAGAGTAAGGAGCCCAGCAGAGGGACAAGATAAGTCCTATGACAAGATTGTTTTGAGCAAATAATAATTTGCTTTAACATTTTAGATGTGAAGTTGCAGATATATTTATTACTGTTGTTTATTTTGTAAGTGACAAAAAATCTCTTAACCGAGTGGACTTAACAGTCTTATTTGTAAACCCTCTAACAAGGTAACATTCTAAATGAGTGTTTGAAATCCTTTGACAAGGTCACTTCTAACAAAGTGAACATCCTAACAGATCTGAGGGAAATCCCTTAACCGGGTCACATCTAGCAATGTGTTTGTAATCTTTAACAGGATTTGCTTTTAATCGAGCATACTCTAGAAGAGTATATTTCTTAGTGGGTCCGAAATCCCACAGTGGTTTTTCCCTATTTGGGTTTCCACGTTAAATCTAGTGTTATATGTGTTATGATGATTATGTGTTTATGAGTTTGCATGTTTAGCAGTTTTTGGTTATATTGCTGAAGTATAAGTTACCGAGGTTGAATCTGTTGATTTCTTGGAAGATTAATTTTGTATGATTCACCCCCCCCCCCCCCCACCTCTCATCTTGTTAGCTATTGCCATAAAAACTTTACAGAGGGAAGGTCCTATGTTTAATAGAGATAACTTCAAGATATGGAAGGACATAATGAAGATTTACATCAAGAGTATGGGTTCTCAACACTGGAGCTATGTTGAGAATGCCTATGTGATTCCCACTGACACTCTAACCGATGATCAGAAAAAAGAGATTCAGGAAAATGGGCAAGTCATGGAAGCCCTTATCAGTAGTTTGTCTGATATTGAGTTCATTGATGTACAAGATAAGGACACTCCTAAAGATGTATGGGACACATTGGAAACTATTTATGGCAGTGATGAGCATGTAATGAAAGCTAAGGAAGAGAGCCTTAGAGGAAAATTTGAAGACATGAGGATAGTTGAAGGAGAGACCATTCAACAATATGGCATAAGGATTAAGACTGTGGTTGGAGATATCAAAAGCACTAGTGGAATGATTGAGGATGCCACCATTGTTAGTAAAGTCTTGAGATCATTGTTACCGGTCTATGCAATTAGAGTTGCTTTTATCCAGGAGCTAAGGTCTATCGACAAAACCAAGGTATCCTTAGACTCTATCATTGCAAAGTTGACTACATATGAGTTGAATAGCTATGATGGCAGTATTCAGAAGACTGAGTCAACCTTTAGAGCATCTGCTGCACCATCCAAAAAAGGAAAAAAAGTTGGTACCGATTATGAATCCAGCCAATGCAAAGATATGGATGATGAAGAGATTCTGATGGAGTTTGAAGCTCTTCTTGCTAAAAGACTTTCGAAAGGCACTGGAAAATACAGAGGTGGGCTTCCTTTAAAATGTTTTTCTTGCAACAAGATAGGACAAATAGCTATTAATTTTCCTAACAATGATAATAAGGATAAACCAGAGAGGTTTAGAAAGTATAAAGGAGGTAGTAGAAGAAATTGTCTTGTTGTAGTGGATGAAGGTGTTGCTGATGAAGAATTTGATAATGAAGACATAGTATTTGTAGCTATAAAGGAAGAAGTTTCTGACAAGAAAGCCCTTGTCTCTCGCATTGACAAATCCAATGAGTGGATTATTGATAGTGGGTGTTCTTACCACATGACTGGTGATAGGAGAATGTTTCTGTCTCTAGAAGAATATGATGGAGGTGTTGTCCGGTTTGGCAACGATGCACCATGTTTGGTGAAACATAAAGGATCCATCTCACTAAATGGAAAGAGAAGTGCGGATGATGTCTATTGGGTAGAAGGTCTTAAGCATAACCTATTGAGTGTTGCTCAGCTAAATGATAAAGGACTCATTCTGGAGTTCAAAGGTGGAGTCTGTCGTATAATTGGAAAGAGTGGTGAACTTATTGCCACCGGTAAGTAGACCAGAGGTAACTTATTTCAGTTGAATGCCAAAATTAGTTAGTGTCTGATGGCTAAGTTTGATGATAGTTGGATATGGCATAGGAGACTTTGTCATATAAACTTTGACAATATTGTTAAATCTAGTGAGATCAAGGCAGTAAGAGGATTGCCTTTGCTAAACAAACTAGAAAATTCTTTGTGTAGAGAATGTCAACTTGGGAAGATGTCTTCCTCAACTTTTAAAGGTAAGTCTTTTTCAGCAGAAAACTTACTCGATCTTGTGCATACTGATTTGTGTGGTCCTATAAAAATTAGAAGTATTCAGGGAGATAGGTATTTTATGATTCTTACTAATGATTGTTCAAGAATGATGTGGGTTACATTCTTGAAAGACAAGTCTGAAGCACTTGGAAAGTTCAAAGCCTTCAGAGCATTAGTAGAGAAGGAAAGTGGCCAAAGGATAAAGTGCCTAAGAACTGATCAAGGAGGTGAATTCACTTCTGATGAATTCAACAAGTACTATGAAGAGAATGACATCAAGAGGAAATTGTCTGCTCCTAGGACACCACAATAGAATGACATAGCAGAAAGGAATAACAGGACTATAGTTGAAGCAGCTCGAACAATATTGATCCAAGGAAAGGTTGCTCACACTTTTTGGAGAGAAGCGGTGAGTACTGCAATCTATACTATGAACCGAGTACTCATCAAGAAAGGAAAAGATAAAACCCCTTATGAGTACTAGACTGGGAAGACTCCCACTGTGAATTATTTTAAAGTATTTGGAAGTAAGTGCTATATCAAGAGAAGTGAGCATCTGAGAAAATTTGATGCTAAAAGTGATGAAGGAATATTTCTAGGATATTCCACTAAGAGAAAAGCTCTCAAGTGCTACAACAAAAGAACTCATAAAATTGTTGAGAGCATCAATGTCAGGGTTGATGAATCCACTGAGAAACCTGAGGAAACTAGCAGCGATCAAGTGGAAGGTGAACCGGGTGTAGCTTTCTAGGAATCGATTACAAAATAATCAAGCAAATATTTTAGTGTTCCTGTAATGGTAGAAGCTGCGGTAGGTGAATAAGAAGAAGAGGAAAAGCAAGAAGAACCAGCTAGGGTCATTCCTAGATATGTGAAACTACATCATGATCTGAAGCAGATCATAGGAGATAAAGATGTAGGGATACTCACAAGAAGAAAGGTGAAAGAGAACTCTTGCATGATCTCTGAATTGGAGTCTAAGACTATTAGAGAGGCACTTATAGATGAAGACTGGACTAAAGCAATGGAAGAGGAGCTAGATCAAATTGAGAAAAATGCAACATGGTCTTTGGTACCCAAACCTAAACACAAGAATGTCATAGGTACCAAATGGGTCTTCAAAATTAAGCTGAATGAAGAAGGCATGGTTATAAGGAACAAGGCAAGACTTGTATGCAAGGGATACACTCAAGAAGAAGGAGAAGACTATGGAGAAACCTTTGCCCTAGTGGCTAGACTGGAAGGTGTTAGAATGCTACTTGCATTTGCAGCATTCAAGGGATCCAAAGTATATTAGATGGATGTGAAGTCTGCATTCTTGAATGGAATCCTTGAAGAGGAAGTGTATATAGAGCAACCGGATGGGTTTGCCCTATCATAAGATAGTAACATGGTGTGTAGATTACACAAGGCCCTGTATGGATTAAAACAAGCACCAAGGGCATGGTATGAAATATTACACTCTCACCTTGTGAAGATTTGATTTGAGAGAACAAGTAAAGACAACAACATCTACCTGAAATCTAAAGGTGATCAGATTCTAATCCGTGAAGTGTTTGTAGATGACATAATATTTGGAGGAGATGATGAAATGAGCCATGCATTTACAGATGTAATGAAGAAAGAGTTTGAGATGTCTCTGATTGGAGAGATAAAATTCTTCATTGGTCTACAGATTCAGGAAATGAAAGAGGGTATCTTTGTTACCTAGTCCAAGTATGTCAAAGAGGTATTGAAGACTTTTGGCATGGAGGAGAGAAAACCGGTTGGTACACCGATGGTGACCAGCTGCAAATTGACTAAGAAAGATGATTCAGCATTGGTGAATGAGAAAGAGTACCGGTCAACAATCGGTAAGCTGCACTATGTGGTACATAGCAGACTGGATATTGCTCATGCAGTGGGCATAGTAACTCATTTTCAAAAAAGTCCAAGAGAATCCCACTTGGTAGTTGTCAAGTGGATTCTTAGACATCTGAAAGGAACAATTGACTATGGATTGTGGTATCCATATAATGGTGACTTTATTCTCAAATTATATACCGATGTCGATTGGGCAAGTAATGTGGATGACTGGAAGAGCACAACCGGTGGAGTGTTCTTTCTTGGTGGAAGACTAGTCTCATGGACAAGTAAAAAGAAGAGTTGTATTTCCCAGTCTACATCTGAAGAAGAATATGTGGCACCATTTATGAACTGCACTCAAGCAATCTGGATGAAACGTGTATTGGAAGGTTTCAAAGTACCTATATCTGAATCGATGAGTATATTTTGTGACAACACAAGTGCAATAAATATTTCCAAGAATCCAGTATTGCATGCTAGAACTAAGCACATTGAGCTTAAGTATCACTTCTTCAGAGAAAAGGTTCAGAATAAGGAGGTTGTACTAGAACATGTTTCTAGTAAGGAGCAGCTAGCAGATATATTCACTAAGACCTTACTGAAGACTACATTTACCTATTTGAGAGGTGAATTAGGGGTTCTGCCCCTTCATGAAGTCAACTAAAGTTGCATGGTCCACATTAGCCAGGTACTACAGTGTCAAATCTTTTAGGACTGATGTGTTGAAGGATGCTACTCCATAGGGGGAGTAGTATAGTGGAGAATGGAAGCTTGTGCCTCCACTTTGGCATTGTTGTCAAAGGGGTAGAAGATATCTGATGTATGGGGAGAAGATATCTGATGATGCAGATACACTGGTCTATGATGTTTACAGTTGAAATGCTACACTGAGTATTGCCATCAATGCCAAAGGGGGAGATTGTTGGCATATGATGAACCAACATGTTGATATGATGATAATGTATGTTGTCATTGATGTCAACAAGTGCAAGTGAACCGGTATGAAGAAATGTAGTGAAGCGGTGTTGGGGTTTTATTAAGTGTTACTATCAATTGGTAGTCTTAGCCCTAGGGTTTCCGGTTTGGCAATCTCGCTTGTGTGATGCAACTGATGACATCCTATGATGAGTTAGCTAAGAGATGAGGATGAGATTGAGATGCCACATCAGTTTTGTACACGTGAAGGATTTCTTTGAGGATCTTGCATGTGAAGATCAATTGCATTAAATGTCTACCTCGGGAATGATCATTATTCTTAGTGGTATGAGAAGAGAGTGTGATGGGATACTGATTCCCATGAGCGATGAAGAATGGAAGATGTAGATTGTCTTGTGATCTATTTGAAATTGTATTTCTCTATGCAAAGTGTTTGGATGGTCAAGATTGGACCGCTTTTATTGTAAACCTAAAATGCTTAGGCTTTAGGGTTTATGCTACCGACCTAATTGTTGTCTATAAGGTCGATGATGTTTGTTATTGTTTGTGTTGGAAAATGTTTTGTGTGTTTATCCGAGTGATGAGATACTTGCCAGACCAGTAAGAGGAAAATTGCAGAGTATGATTGCAGAGTAGAGGAAATGAAAAGGATCTGCTTTGGCATGTAGTGTTGTTATCAGATCAGAATTTTACCTGTTGTCTTCTAACCATTTCAACGGTTGGATAATCCCTTTACCAAGTAGCTTTAATAGGATTATTGTAAATCCTCTAACCAGGTGACTCAAGATCATTGAGTTCTTCAAATCCTCTAGCGAGGTAGCCTTTAATAGGGTTTCAACCTTTAAGAGGGTATATAGTCATCCCTTAATCGAGTGATCTTTAACAGGATCGGTTCCTAATAGAACCTGATTGTAAAGTCTTTAACCGGAGTAGGCTCCTAACAGAGAGAGCTTCAAAAGAGTTAAAAAACAAGCTTGTGGGTATTCATCCCCACCGTGGTTTTTCCCATTTGGGTTTCCACGTGAAAAATCTGTTTGTCATGAGTTGTGCATTTTTCATGTGATGATTAAGTATTCTTTGTTTGAGTGATTATGCATGCAGAGCTAATGGTTATGGTATTGCTAATATCACGCATGCATATGTTTATGGGTGAAGTAGTTATCAAGTATTAAATGTATTTAAAGTGTTCAGACTTACTAGTCTATGCTATTTGAAGTTTTACTGTGTTTAACTAGTATTTCCATGGTTAAGTTCAGTGATAAAGACAACCGGTTAGTGTTATTTTAGCTTGATAAGTTGTTGGAAAGTTTTTGTCTGTACTGATTCACCCCCCCCCTCTCAGTACCGATTAGAGTATTTGTTGTTCATCTTTATTCATCACAATATGTTGAATTCATTGCTTCCAAACCTCCTTGTCCATATTCACTTGTGTCACCCTTTCCTTGTGCACTTCCAGATGATCAGAACAGACCATGAGCATTGACTCAATCTTGGATAGTTTTGAGAAATCATCTGTAGTCAAGGATTTTGTCTTCCTAATGAGTTGTATCCTTTCTTGGAAGATTTTTGTCATCTTTGTGGCAGCTTCAATTTTCTGGGCATCATCTTTCATAAGTTGGATGTCAATGCATTTAAGATCCTTTTTCATTGTATCAATCAAATCTGTCAATCCTTTTAGCAATTTAGTGGATTCTTTGTGGCCCTGTTTGATAATTGAGTTACGCCACTCCACATTTTTCCTTGATACATATAATTCATTTTCATCCAGGCTTTCTACAGGTTTTTCAGCCAGGAACTTCATCACACCAAACTTTTGTATATCATTCATCTGTGCAAGAACTGCGACCCATTTGGTCCTTTCTTTCTCCCAAGCAAAAACCTCTAATTCCAATTCCTTGCTCACAGTCACAGCATCCTCATATACTTTCACCAAACTAAAAATATAGTCTAAACCTTGCTGTATTATAAGATCCATCCATTTATTGAACATTTTCGCGATCATTTTGTTTCTTTGGACTTGATCCAACATCTTTTGATTTGCTAGAGATTTGGGATCAAATGATACTGCCACATGTGACAAGGGTTGAGGATTTGTATGATGAATGGCATTGATGTACTCAGCCATTTGAGTGATGATTTGCTTCAGCTCCCTTTTATCCTTCTCGTCCTTCCATGTTCTAGAAATCATTCTCTTCGTGGAAGACTCCAAATGTTTAACATCAACGGCTCACAAAGCAACCCCCAGATCAATCTTTTCCACTGTAAAGTCATCCTCAGTAGATTTGTCTGTGTCTCTATCTGGAATAGGCTTGGCTATCTCGACCGTCCAATGTCCTGTTGCTTCATCTACCTTAAGCATTGTTTGCATTTTGACTCTTTTCGGCTTAGATACCTTTCCAAGACACTTGTTGACCATATCTTCTATAGGGATTGTAATTGGAACCACACTTTGTTTCTTCCTAACAACAACTTCCAACCATCGCAGTGTGTTTGCAGGTTCTTTAGGTGGAGGAGTTTTCTGAGTATCTGGTGAATTGACAATAACCAGAGTGTTCATGGGGTCCAATTCACTCTCTTTTTCTTTACCTATGTCCATTTCTTGCACCGCGGACTCACCTAAATCTTGTTGATCCATTATTACTTCAATCTCTTCACTAGGATCTAGGTCCACAACAATCTGGATCAATGTTGGCTTTTTACTCTTTTTCTTGCTCCTTGACCGAGTTACTCGGGCTGATGTAGAACCTAATGGTGACCTTTTTGATCTCTTGGGTTGGATTTTTTCCACAATTGGCCTTGAACTACCTACAAAATCAACAATTTTATTAGTGGAAGAAATAGGAAGTTGAGTCACAATATGTGAATCAACTCTTAGTTCATGGGAGGATATGAGTGATCCTTTCTTAAATTTTTGGTCTCTCAACCACTTCTTAGTTCTCCTTACAACATTGAAAGATTTAGCTTAAACATTATCATCTTCCTTTTTATTCCAGCTAATCTCAAGGATTGGCTTTCCTTTAACTTCCTTGTTGAATTCAGGATCCAAAATATCTTCCCCTATTTCCTCCTAAACTCCGGATACATTGATAGGAAGCTTCATGATGATTATCTGTTACAGAGTAAATCTTGACCACAATCTCCTTCTTGCCTCATATTCATCACTACAATTCTCCTAGTAATCTTCCAACTGGGGTTCATGATGGAAGTGTTCATCCACATTTAGATTTTCCATGGCATAACCTCTGCTCTCAAACCTACGTCTAGCAACATAGGGCTATAGGTTCATCCTCTTACATTCCTATTCCAAATTTAAAGCATTAGATATGGACTTACAACTGTAGTATCCAAGTTCAATAGAAAAGGCAACTCCAGATTTGCCTTTTGCCCCCAACCTTTTATCAATATGAGCTAGTTGCTTGCTCACCTCTATAAGTACATAGCTATCGAAGGCATACCTTGGTAGGTTGAATGGTTCACCTTCAAAACCACCTACCCGAAGATAGGTGAACCTGGGAAATTGAATGAAGAAGTTATCTTATATACTAATTAACTCCATTGCTTCAACTAACATTCTCTTGTTCACATCGCCCTGTAGTTCAAAAGCAAGTCTCCCTGTGAAGGGCAACATTTTCTACATGTTTATGCTGCTATAACAAAGGGTAGTAATCATAAACCTTCATGCCATCCACACATGGTTCATTGAGAAAACTTGGCCAATCTCTGATACAAACTAGTATGTAGAAAAGATAAGAGGACATATAAAAACTAGACATATGCACAAAGTTACTCAAACCTTCATGGAGTCTCTCTACAATTACCTGGGCCCAATCAAAATATTTGTCACCGGATAACAGCACTTGAATGTAAAAATATATCCAATCTTCCCAGTAAAAGGAGTGTGAGTTCCCTTTTAGCCTATTCAACAATATAACAATGTCTCGCACTTTTCTAATGAAGTTCTCTCTAGTCAAGGGCTTTGGTAGCCGTGACCCTCCTTTTTGAACTCTAAGGAGCTAGTTTCTTGCAATTATAGTTATATACATACTTTTTTTCTTTGAGAAGAAGGCATATGAAGTCCCAATAGACCAATCCTCATATGATTCCTTGTGTGGTATTCCCATTTCCACCATTAATGTTTCCCTATTGATACCAACTAGAATCTCACCATTACTAGTTCTTATGCATCTATTCTCTGCATCATACCTATTCATCCAAGCTATCACCAAATTTGGACATGGTGCAGCAAGTGGAAATGCAGCGGCTTCAACGAGACCACTTCTCACTATTTTCTCCATTATTGAACCATCTTGAGGGTTCTTGGTTCTTTCTAAGAAATCCCCTAGATTGGCATGAGCCAAGGAAGTCTCATCTAGTTCTCGTAATATGCTCACTAAACATGACGTCCAACCAAGCTTCAGCAATACCGGCCTCATACTGCCTATCTATACTTTTAATCAAGCAATTCTAAAATAGGGTAGAATTCTACTCCAACAAGCTAAATATTTTCTTCCTACATTGATAAATCCTCAGAACTAAAGAAATACAGCATAGGGGAATCATCTAAACTTACCTGTTACCACCATGAATCTGGAAACATTCTCAGGAAAGTAGAGCTGAATTTACCTCGGTGCCTCCAATTTTCTCAATTATAGCAGCTGCAACCCTTACAAATATGGAGATGAATTCATATATCATTTTAAACAGACGGGAAAAAAAAATGAGAAAACCACACATGCTTCATAATGATTCACTTAAGCATGTGAAATAATAGTGAAATGACTGAAAATATGACACCTTCTTAATTGTCTATCACTTCCGCACAAATAGTTAATGTTCTCATGATTAATTCAAAAATTAGAATTTTAAATTGTTAGATGCCAGGAATATTCCTTCTTGCACCATTTTCAATGTTAACAAAGTCTTAGAATCAGCTTGAAGTGAACCTTATGAACCTTGAACCATCTTACAAAGAGTTCAATGATTCAAGTTCATCTAGGAAGAACAACAATAAACTAGCAGCTCAAAATAATATCGGGAACGAGCAATAACCATCACTAACAAGCAAGAACTTTGAACCTTGAACTGAAGAGACAATTGGTTCAAGGTTCAAGTTCAAAATAGACTTAAAACATATTGACACCCATTCGTTAAGCAACATTACATAGCCGCGACTCACAAAAAGACATTTTGAACCTTGAACCAAAAAATGTTCACAGGTTCAAAGTTCAAAACGCATAACGAAAATGTTCTTGCTTTAGTAGAGATAAGGGCTGCTAAAGACATTTTCCTAAAACGTGCCTTGAATCTTGAACCTATTGAACTATTTTTAAAGTTCAATGGTTTAAGTTCAAAATGAAGAGGTACAAAAGACCTAAAAGAAACAAAGACACCATAGGGCAACCCGCAAGCTTGAACATTCTAAATGAAAAATTGTGGGGGGGGTGCTAACAGTAACCAATCATGATAATTCTTTCTACTATTCCAAGCAAGGGTATATAGTTGGCAAATGATTTCTTCTTGTTCATAACCGAGGTTGGGTTTTGTAAATGGAAGAAGTCCATCTCCTGGGAGTACCATGTTAAGTCATAGTGTGATAGTGAAAATGAGAATCAAATTTAAACTGTTCAGGCCCTCCTTCTAGCACTAATTTTTGTTGACGGGTGATTTGACACACTCACCAACAATCATGTAGAATATGAAATGTAAACCACCTCTCCTAAAAATAAATCAATCTTAAAAGACTAATAACTCCAATGTCTCTATAGTTGGGTCATGATGTTGTTGGGTCTCTCAATGGCTGATGCGATTGTACCTGTCAAGGGGCCTGCTGGTTGAAACAAAACAAACAAAATCCTTTTATTTTTATAATTTTTTATTTCCACTTGATAAATAAACTTCAAACTATTGGTAAGGGTAACAAGAGATAACAACCATTTTCCAAGGGAGCGACAACCGATGGGTGCGGAGTGAAAACAAGAGGGAATCCCAAATTTCAAATTGGGAAATGGCGGAATTCTTGGGGATGGCGGAATTCCTGGGGAAGGCGGATTTCCTGGAGATTGCAGTTCTTCTAGGATCGGAACTGGCAAATAGGCAGGAGGTCAGGCATCTCAAGGGTTATAAGAGGACAAGGAAAAAGAAAAACTAGAAGAGGAAAAATATTCGAACCCCAAGGAACCACACAATAGAGGTAAAGGAAAAAAAAGGTCTTCACTCTTTGGAGTGAAGCCGCTGGTTAAATCTGGGCTTTGGAAAGTAATAAACATTTCAGACCCCGCCTCTGGACTGGTCGCTATTTCCATTCCAGACAAAGTGGTCGATATGACTGTAGCTAGACTATCTATGACATTAGTGGGATGATTCTCTGGCTTTCGGCCTAACATTGATGATGTTAGGAATTTCACAAGGAGAAAATGGCTTGTAAAAGGACAAGTGGAAGTGGCAACACTGCCTAGAGGGTTTTTTACTTTTGCTTTCAATTCTAAAGAAGACATGAATAAAGCTCTCTACAAAGGCCCCTAGATGTTTGGCAAGTCTTCCCTGGCCCTTCAGAAATGGGCCTCGAATCTCATCCTTGATGAATCCTTCTTTGTTTCTGCGCTAGTCTAGATGTGCCTCCCAGGTCTTTCGTTGGAATACTGGAATGAGGAAGTCTTCAAGGGCATTGCGAAATTGATGGTATGGGGTTTGGGATAGACTAGCCTAGTCTATGCTCTTGGATTCTTTCCTTGCATCACCAAGTGTTCTAACCACACCCTAGGGTCTCTAGGAATTCCCCTACTTCTGGAATCCCCTGACCTTGCCTAATCCACCCACCAACAAGTTGAAAAACTACTTCTAAGGTCTTACCTACTCATGAGATTCAAGAAACCCTTACTTAGGCCAATAAGGGTCAGGCTTGTTCCACACCTTCCTAGGTCTTAGCAAGGATAGGTCAGGTCTAATACATTGTTTTTCCACCCATTCATGAGCCCCCAAGAGGTTGCAAGCTTCCTACCCCTTACCGATTTCACAATTTGGTTTTTCTGCCTACAAAATAGGGCTACAAGGATTGTGACCAATTAGGCCTCCTACCCAGTCCTTTAGGGCTCCCTCTCATAAATCATGGACTTGCTTGTGAAACTTCCTAAAAGACCTACTATTCATTTGGTAAGGACTCAAGGATTTTCCCAGTTTTAGGCCTCCAAGTGTCCGTACACTACCTTAGGTGGATTTTAAGGGTTTTAAGGGTTTTTAAGAGAGTTTTTTAGGCCTGCCAGGGTCACAGTGTAGGTTTGATGTTCTAGCCACCTTGTTTGGATTTGTGGAAGCTCCTCCTTCACACCAATGATGCTTCACTCATCCCTCTGCAACTCCTCCAAAGGGTTCCTCCTCCTCTGACCTTCCTTGCTCTCCAAGACCTCTGCAACTTGACCCTTCCTACCCGGGCACTGTCCAGTCTCACCTAGGAGTGGGTCTTTACATGGCCTCATTGAATTTTCAAGGGCCCTTCTTGCATTGAACTATAGTACAGGGTCTTTACTCTCATTTCCCATGGTTTCATGGTGATTCCACAATGGGGAATGGAGTTATGACTCCATTTGCACAAACCAGTCCAAAACTGGACAGTGAGAAGCAATTTACAAAAGATTTACAAACACACCACACTTGCCAAATAAAAACCTAATCTATATTCTCAAAATGAAATTATTTACACCATAGAAGACACTCCACATAGTTTTGCATGCAGATCAATCCATTAACAATCTTCCTTTACTCCATTTGTGTCAACTGGCAACAAAATTGCAGTCACAGTCAGTCAGTTTGCTTGGGCCGTACCACATCTAACATCCAACCCATTAACTTAGGGTTTGAAATTACTTATACTACCCTATCCTTGGTCTGTGTGCCCATATTATCATTTTCCACACCAAACGAAATATTTTTCCCTCATGGTGGAAAAGTTGCTTGACAACTTTGAGGATTTATTGGAAATAGAGGGTATGTGTGCATTTGAGGTGTTTAGGGGTCCTTCATAGCATGGTGGTGTCCTTAGGTTGGCCCAAAGTGGGTCTAGGAGTCAAGAAAAGCAACATTGGGAAAATTGCTCAAAAGTTGCATGACAACTTAAAAAGTTGTCATGCAACTTTTGAGCAATTTTCCCAATGTTGCTTTTCTTGACTCCTAGACCCACTTTGGGCCAACCTAAGGACACCACCATGCTATGAAGGACCCCTAAACACCTCAAATGCACACATACCCTCTATTTCCAATAAATCCTCAATTTTGACTCATGACCCTAAGACCTCAACTAGGACCCTAACTAGGACCAATGAGTATATGGCTCTTTATTTTATATACAATGGCTTCATAGAGAAGCAAGAACACAAAAAAAAAAATGGTGGGAGTCCTTTGAAGGGTGCTCCTACACCATACTCCCCCTTTTCAACAAGCTAAGGAATTAGGGGAGTGAGAAGAGCCGAATCAATGCCAAGCTTCTTGAACTTGCTCTCTTCAACCCAAGTAGTTTCAGATACTGGTTGGCCTGCCCATTTCACCAAGTGCTCCATGTAGACCTGGTGTCTAGTAGACTTCTTCACTCTTGACTCTAGAATCTCCTCTGCTATCGACTACTTCACTTGAGGTAAGGCATTCACATCCAAGTCTTGTAGTACCTTAGCTTGGTTCTCAGTCTTCCCTAATATCTCACCCTTGTACATGATCAGATCAGCTACATTGAAGACTGGTGAAATGGCTAAGTCTAAAGGAAGATCAACCTTATAGGCATTCTCACCATATTTTGCTATAATTCTACAAGGTCGTACCCTCTTCATTTGCAGTTTGGTAGGCTTACCACTTTGCATCCTAGCTTTGCTCAAATGGACCATCACATAGTCACCCACCTTGAACTGAACTTCTCTCCTTTTCTCATCCATTTTGGCCTTCAGTTTTTGAGTGGATTCAAGGATGGCTTTCTTAACCTTCTCTTGGACTTCCTTGATGGTTTGAGTGAAGTCCTCTACTTGCCCACTCTTCATCTCCATGGAACCAAGCTCCTTGAGTTCACACACTCCTCTTGGATGTCTACCATAAACAACCTCAAAAGGACTTCATCCAGTGGTCCTATTTACACTGTCATTATATGCATACTCTACTTGAGGAATGATTAGGTCCCATGTCTGCCCATACTCCTTAGTTAAACACATCAACAAATTGCCTAACACCCTATTGATGACTTCAGTTTGACCATCTGTTTGTGGATGGTAAGCTGAGCTAAATGACAGGTTAGTTCCAAGTCTCTTCCATAATGTTTTCCAAAAATGGCCCATGAACTTGCTGTCCCTGTCTAACACAATGCTTAAAGGGAGTCCATGAATCCTCACAATCTCCTTAAAGAAGAGATGTGCAACATAGCTAGCATCATGTGTAGTTTTAAATGGAATAAAATGGCTCATCTTGGAAAATCTATCTACTACCACATAGATGTTGTCCATACCTGTCTTTGTCTTGGGAAGTCCTACTACAAAGTCCATGCTTATACATTCCCAAGGCCTATTAGGGACCGGCAATGGTTGATAGAGACCAGCATTGATTGATCCTCTTTTTACTCATTGACACACACCACATTGCCCCACATATCTCTTCACATCTCTTGGAAACTTGGGCCAATAGTAGTACCTCTGCACTAAATCTAAGGTTTTGTTGACTCCAAACTGTCCACTTAAACTGCCATTGTGTTTCTCTTGGATGAGGTTTTCCCTCATGGATCCTCTTGGCACACACAACTGATTACCTTTGAACAAGAGACCATTTTGGAGAGTGTAATCTGCATACTCACCATGGAAATGGTTCTCAAACTCCTTGCAAACCTTGTAGGCTGATGAGAAGTCTTCATCTCCTTCATAGAGGTCCTTGAAACCTTCTATTCCTATGCTCTACAACTGTAGTTCTTGAACTGTCAACAACTTCCTGCTTAAAGCATCTGCCACCTTGTTGAGTTGCCCCTTCTTATGCTTGATGGTGAAGGTGAAGGATTAGAGGTATTCCATCCATTTTAGATGTCTATTGCTAAGCTTCTCTTGAGTGTTAATGTAACTAAATGCTTGGTTGTCTATGAACACCACAAATTCCTTTGGGAGTAGGTAATGCCTCCATTTCTTTAGAGATTGCACTAATGCATACAACTCTAGGTCATAGGCTGAGTACTTCTTCTTTGCTTCATTAAGCTTCTCACTAAAATATTCCACAGGTCTTCCCTCTTGGCTCAATACACCCCCTACTGCAATTCCACTTGCATCACACTCCAATGTGAATAGCTTATCAAAAGTAGGTAGGAGAAGGATAGGTTTTGTGGCTACTTCTTGCTTCAACAATTGAAATGCTTTGTCAGCCTGCTTAGTCCATTTAAACTTAGTTTTAAGGCCTCCTTTTATGGTGTCAAGGACTAGTGCACATATGCCACTGAAGTTCCTCACAACTTTCTATAGAATTGGGCTAAACCATGGAAACTCCTAACTTCAGTCCATGTTCTAGGTGCAGGCCAATTCAAGATTGCCTCCACTTTGCTTGGATCCATCTTCAAGGTTCCCTTAGACACCACAAATTCTAAGTAGACCAGCTCTTGCTTCAAGAAGTCACACTTCTCTAGGTTGATGGATAACTTCTCCTCATGCAACCTAAGACTAACCTCAAATGCTCAAGGTGCTCCTCTTTGGTTCTGCTATAGATGAGAATGTCATCTAGGTACACCACCACAAATCTGCCTGTGAAGTCTTTTAACACCTCATTCATCAACCTCATGAAGGTGCTTGGGGCATTGGTGAGTCCAAATGGCATCACAAGCCATTCATACAATCCCTCTGTGGTCCTCAATGTAGTCTTCCACTCATCACCCTCATTGATTCTAATCTGGTGATAACCACTTTTAAGGTCCAACTTAGTAAAATACATAGCACCTCCTAAACAGTCCATCAAATCCTCTATTCTAGGAATAGGAAACCTATACCTTATGGTGATCCTATCGATTGCCCTTGAATCAGTGCAAAGTCTCCACTTGCCTCCCTTCTTTGATGCTAGCACTACCGGGACTGCACATGGGCTGATGCTCTTCTTGATCAGTCCTTGTTCCAATAACTCCTACACTTGCCTTGCTACCTCCTTGTTTTGATCAGGTGTGAGCTTATAAGAAGCTTTGTTAGGTAGGGATGCATCGGGAACAAAGTCTATTTGATGGCTTATAGACTTTCTTGGTGGGAGTGTTGCAGGTGCTCCATCACTCACTATGTCCTTATACTCTTGCAACATTTGCTTCACCTCCTTGGGTATCTCTGCCTGCAACTTGTCTTCTTCCTCCTTTGGCTTCACAAAGATGGCACACTTCACTATCTCCTCCTCATGTAGCAAGTTTAAAAACTCTTTACCAGTAGCCAATAAGACACTAGGTGTTCTTGAGGTTCCCTCTTCATTCTTTGTCAAAGACTGAATCTTGAAGGTCTTGTTGTCCTTCTTGAAGGAAATGGAGTTCTCCTCTCCATCATAGATCACTTTCCTATCAAATTGCCAGGGCCTAGCTAGCAATATGTGACAAGCATCCATGGGTAACACATCACAAAAGATCTTATCCTTGTATCCTCCAATAGAAAACTCTACCCAAGTCTGTTCATTGACAAGCACACTCTGCTCATGATTCAACCATGTCACCTTATATGGGTTAGTGTGGGGTATCCTTGTGAGTTTCAACTTCTTGACTACCTCATCTAATATTATATTGTCAATTGACCCTGAATCAACTATCACCTTGCAAACTTTACCAAGAATCTTTCATCTCACCCTAAACAATGCTCTCCTATGCTTAGGTTCATTCTTGACTGGCTGTCTTATCAAGACCCTATTGAACATTAGATTTTATCCAATCTTTGATTCTATATGGTCCACCTCAGGTGTCTTGCTTCTTGAAGAGTCTTCATGTGCATAAGCAACCCTCTTTCCACTATTTGATGAGGTAGGCTTGTCAGGGCATCTATATGTTGGGTGTCCCAATTATCCATAGTTGTAACATTTCATGGTTGCAAAGTAGGAGTTACCCCTGCCGGTACCTCTACCCCTACCTGGACCACCTTGTGCACCTCTTCCTCTAGAATGTCCCCCTCTGAGATTGGTTTCACTGCTATGCTCGGGCAACTTGGCTTCTCCTTGGCTCCTTTGGTCATTTGTCTTACTTTGGTAACCACCTCGGTGATTCACTTGATCTCTACCTCTGCCTCTACCCCTGTTATTGGAGTCTCCTTTCCTTTTGTTCTTCTCCTCTACCTTGGTAGCAAGCTGATGACATTTTTGAATAGTAATAGGAGTCCATAGGCTTATCTCCTCTTGAATGTTCCACTTTAGGCCGCTTAGATACCTAGCCACTTTAATTGATTCCTCTTCTTGGACTTTGGATCTAAGACAAAGTTTTTGAAATTCTTCGGTGTAGGAGGTCACATCAAGGTCTTTTTGCTTCAATCCCTGTCTCTTCTTATGAATTTGGACTTCATAATCCTTTGGTAAGTAGTTCTCTTTGATCTTACTCACCATGGCCCTCCAATTGGCAATAGGTAGCTTCCCCATGCTAACTATCTCTTCTTGCAGGTACTTCCACCATGTTAAAGCTACTCCCCTTAATCTTGATTTGGCAACTTTAACCTTTTGAGCCTCTGTCACTCCCTCACACTCAAAGTGGTTTTCCATGCCCTCAATCCATTCCATGATAGTGTCTATGTCCATTCTTCTATTGAAATGTGGCAATCCTTCAAAAGATTTGGTGTTCAAGGCCTTAATAGCCTTTACAAAAGGTTCTTCATTGAACAAGGGATCTAGTTTAGTTATAATGTCATCTATGTCTAGTTTTCTTGCCTTTATCCTTGGTGTCTTCACCCCAAGGTCCTTGTGTCCTCTGATCCACCACTTCCTGTAGCTTATCCGTTATCTCTCTCATAGATTCTTCAAGGAGTCTATTCTTTAACTTTTAATCTTCTACCTCCCTAGCCAGCTCTACATTAGTGACCATTGTGATTTCCCCTACTGATTCACCAGAATACAGAGACATACATGGTCCTCCAAATCTTTAACTTGCTTTGATACCAATTTGATGGTATGGGGTTTGGGATAGACTAGCCTAGTCTATGCTCTAGGATCCTTTCCTTGGATCACCAGATGTTCTAACCACACCCTAGGGTCTCTAGGACTTCCCCTGCTTGTGGAATCCTCTGACCTTGCCCAATCCACCCAACAAGAAGTTGAAAAACTACTCATGAGATTCAACAAACCCTTACTTAGGCCAATAAGGGTTAGGCTTGTTCCACACCTTCCTAGGTCTTAGCAAGGATAGGTTAGGTATAATACATTGTTTTTCCATCCATTCATGAGCCCCTAAGAGGTTTCAATCTTCCTACCCCTTACCAATTTCACAATTTGGTCTTTTTGCCTACAAAATAGGGCTACAAGGATTTTGACCAATTAGGCCTCCTACCCGGTCCTTTAGGGCTCGCTCTCACAAATGATGCACTTGCTTGTGAAACTTCCTAAAAGACCTACTATTCATTTGGAAAGGACTCAATGATTTTCCTAGTTTTAGGCCTCCAAGTGTCCGTACACTGCCTTAGGTGGATTTTAAGGGTTTTAAGGGTTTTTAAGAGGGTTTTTTAGGCCTGCCAGGGTCACAGTGTAGGTTTGATGTTCTAGCCACCTTGTTTGGATTGGTGGAAGCTCCTCCTTCACACCAATGATGCTTCAATCATCCCTCTACAACTCCTCCAAAGGGTTCCTCCTCCTCTAACCTTCCTTGCTCTCCAAGACCTCTACAACTTGACCCTTCCTACCCGGGCACTGTCCAGTCTCACCTAGGAGTGGGTCTTTACATGGCCTCCTTGCATTTTCAAGGGCCCTTCTTGAATTGAACTATAGTATAGGGTCTATAATCTCATTCCCCATGGTTTCATGGTGATTCCACAATGGGGAATGGAGTTGTGACTCCATTTGCACAAACTAGTCCAAAACTGGATAGTGAGAAGCAATTTACAAAAGATTTACAAACACACCACACCTACCAAATAAAAACCTAATCTATATTCTCAAAATGAAATTATTTACACCATAGAAGACACTCCACACAGTTTTGCATGCAAATCAATCCATTAACAATCTTCCTTTACTCCATTTGTGCCGACTGGCAACAAAATTGCAGTCACAGTCAATCAATTTGCTTGGGCCGTACAACATCTGACATCCAACCCATTAACTTAGGGTTTGCAATTATTTATACTACCCTCTCCTCAGTCTGTGTGCCCATATTAGGGTTTTCCATGCCAAACTAAAGATTTTGCCCTCATGGTGGAAATGTTGCTTGACAACTTTTAAAAGTTGTCATGCAACTTTTGCAACTTTTGAGCAATTTTACCAATGTGCTTTTCTTAACTCCTAGACCTACTTTGGGCCAACCTAAGGACACCACCATGCTATGAAGGACCCCTAAACACCTCAAATGCACACATACCCTCTATTTCCAAGAAATCCTCAATTTTGACTCATGACCCTAAGACCTCAACTAGGACCCTAACTAGGACCAATGAGCATATGGCTCTTTATTTTATATACAATGGCTTCATAGAGAAGAAAGAACAAAAACAAAACAAATGGTGGGAGTCCTTTGAAGGGTGCTCCTACACTAGAAATCCTTTGGAGAACTATTGTCGATTGACCCGATGATGGCGGCTAAATCAAGGTTAGTCTTTGCTCGCATCTACGTAAATGTTAATCAAATGACAGATATGCCTCAATCCATAGATATCATATCTAAACTAGGAAAATGGTCTCAAGCTATTGATTATGAATCTCTACCATTTGCCTCTTTCCACTGCAAAAAATCAGGGCATTGGGCAAAATCATGTTCGCTCAAGAAAGGCAAGGAAATCAAGGCTGATAGCAATACCAAGAACAAAAAGATCTGGCAAATGATAAATAAAAAAGGAGACTCATCAACAACTGAGTGTAACCAAAATAAGGATGCAATGGATCTTATGAATGAAGTCAAGAGGACTGTGAGTAGCAGTACTGATAAACAAGATTGTGTTTGCTCCAACAACCTACCAGAGAGATCTAAAGAAGCAGAGCAAGGAACTGAGTTGAACAATAAAAATAACCCAGAGGACCGGGAGAATGGATCTGTTAGTCAGGAGAAGGAAGAAACCATTCCAAACCAGGAGGATGGATCAGTTAGTCAGGAGAAGGAAGAAACCATTCCAGCCTCTTCACTCTCTAAATCGGTCGAGGAAAACTTTAATGAAGCTCAATACCCTTCTGATACTGAGCCCTTACTGCTTTTAACTAATGGAAGCCCAAAGTCTCTCCTATGTAAAACCCCTTCTCAAAGTGTGGATATTTTGGATGGGAATCTCTAGATACCTAGTTTGAGAGAAGGAAAATTGAACAAGGAGGAACTCAATGGAGGAATCTCAACTAGAATCAAGATCAAGAAAAAGGCAGATGTTGGAAGTCAGAATAAAAAGCAAGGAAGGCCATCCCTAAAACATCAAAGGGAACAGGAAAGCTGGAAGAACCGTGCTGATGGAACACAGTGTTCCATTGAGTCAGCCCTATCCCCAATTAAAGTATGAAGATAATATCCTAGAATATTAGAGGGCTGAACGCCCCTCATAAGTAGGATGTGTTATGAAACATTATCAGAGATCATAAACCGAATGTGGTCCTTGTTCAGGAAACCAAGATGTCTAAAGAAAAAATTGAAAAGATCAGAATTTTCGAGGAAAATGGAGTCATAGGATCTAACTCGGAGGGAGCTTCTGGAGGAACTGTGATTTTTTAGAACAAAAAAACTATAATAGGAAAGGAAATCATCTTTTCTTTTAATAGGAACTCAGTTTAGCTTGAGCATATTAAGGACAACTTTGTTTGGGTGTTATCTAATGTCTACGCTCCTAATACCAAATCTGGGAGAGCTAAATACTGGAAAAGCCTTGCAGCTGATAGACTCCAGTTTGCTGATCAAAGTTGGATTATCATGGGAGACTTCAATACCCCACTCAAAGATGAAGAGAAGATGGGAGGTATCCCTTTACAACTTGATGGGAAACAAGACCTTATGGACTTCATTAATGACCAAGCTCTCATTGATGTGGATCTTCAAGGTATCAACTACACCTAGACCAATAGAAGAACCGAAGCTAATATGATTCAAGTTAAGCTTGATAGATCTTTAATCTCTCCTGACTGGTTTTCTAAGTATAGCTGCTCCCTTGCTTCTGTTATCAAAATTGGGTCTGACCATTACCCCATCTCATTCACTGCCAATTCTTTTTCATCCAAGAGAAACTTCCCTTTCAGATTTGAAAAAGCTTGGCTCTCCCATCTTTCTCTGGAAGCTTGTATTGCTGAATGGTGGAACTCTGAAGTGGAGAGTAAGGCTCTATTTAGAATTGCCAAAAAGCTCAACATTCTAAAAGCTAAAATTAAAATCTGGAACAAAGAGATTTTTGGGGACATATTCAAGAGCAAATTCAAGTCAAAGCTGAAATAAAGGATGTTCAGGATAGAATCCAAGAGGTTGGGCTGACTGAAGATCTTAGGATGGCTGAAAATAATCTTTTATCTAAATACCACACCATCATCTCTAATGAAGAAACTTTCTAGAGACAAAGATCCAGATCCTTGTTCCTGAAGGAAGGTGACAAAAATACCCGCTTCTTTCACTTAACTGCTCGTAAGCATAGGGCAGCCAATAGAATATCCAGACTATCCTGAAATAAAGGTATCCTAATAGAGGATTGCGACATTAGGAAGGAAGCTCTCGAGTATTTTAGTACCCTGCTGGGTGAAGTGGATAACCAGGATTTCAGCAATCAAAACACCCTTTTACAAGCTATTCCTTCTATCCTGATGGAAGCTAATAACCACCTTTTATCCCATATTCCCTCTAATATGGAAATCAAAAAGGCGGTGTTCTCATTTCAGGGCGATAAATCCCCTGGACTGGATGACTTCCCTATGTTTTTCTTCCAAAATTTCTAGCACATAGTGGAGGTTGACATATGCAATGGTGTTAAAGAATTCTTTGGCTCTAGAAGACTTCTTAAGGAGTTGAACGCCACCTTCATAGTCCTTATCCCAAAGATCCCTAGAGCTGATTCTCTCAACAAGTTTAGACCTATTAGCCTATGTAACTTTGTTTACAAGATTTTATCCAAGGTTCTGACTTCCAGGTTGTTGGAAATTCTTCCTAGGATTATCTCTGTCCAGCAGAATGGCTTTGTCCCCAAAAGACAGATTTTGGATTCCATTATCTCCGTTCATGAAAATATCCACTCCCTGAAAGTGGTGAATAACTAGGGATTCTTCCTAAAGTTAGACATGGCTAAAGCTTTTGATAGAGTGAATTGGCAATTTCTCCTTAGGATCATGAAAGCGTTTGGTTTTGGTTACAAAGTTATTCAGCTCTGCTCTCAACTTATGGAAACCTCCTCCTCTATTGTTATTGTTAATGGTTCCCTATCCAGTTTCTTCAAAATCTCTAGAGGTCTCAAACAGGGGGACCCCATATCCCCTATCTTGTTCACCATTCTTGTTGAATGCCTGGGCAGATTCATTCTCAAAAATGTGGAAGACAGTAACCTTAAGGGTCTAAAACCTTCTTCTTCCAATGTTGTTTGTTCTCATGAACAATTCGTTGATGACTCTATTACTATGGGGGAAGCCACCATCGTGGAAGCTAATTATACGAAGAATATTCTGAATACTTATGAATCTACCTCTGACCAAAAAATCAATTGGGATAAAAGTTCTCTATTTTTCATCAATACCCCTGTCCAAAGGCAACTAAGGATTGGAAGGATTCTTGGCTGCAATATCTCTGAGTTTCCCTCTACTTATCTGGGGCTTCCTCGGTGTCTTAAGCTTGAGGACTCCTTCTGGAACAAGATGATAGACAGACTTAACCTGAAACTTGCTGGTTGGAAAGGGGTTGTCCTTAGTCAAGCGAGCAAAATCACTCTGCTCAAAGCCACTCTTCAAAACCTTCCTATGTATGCTCTCAGCCTATTCAAAATCCCCACAAAGTTTGCGAAAGCCATTGAAAGAATCCACAAAAAATTCCTTTGGTCAGAAGTGGAAGTCAAAAATAGAATACCCCTTATTTCTTGGAATAAAATCCGTTCCCCTAAGGCCTCAGGGGGGTTGGGTTTAAGGAACATTGGTTCTATGAACAAAGCTTTATTAGCCAAACAAATTTGGAGATTCAAAGGGGAGGAAAGAGAATGGAACTCTATCTAGAAAAACAAATATCTCTATATGCAACCTTTTGAGGAAGAATTCTTTGATAACTCTTTCATTGTTGAAGGATCCGCTATATGGAATGTTGTGCAATCCGCTAAAAGCTGGGCTGCTGTTGGCAGAACTTGGAACCTTGGGGATGGGAGGAAAATAAGATTTTGGGAAGATAGATGGATCCTGGATAAACCTCTAGAGGAAATTCCAATCCTTAAAGATTGGAAAGACCGGTTCAAAAGTAGGTATGGGGAAAAGATTAGAGATTACTGGATAAATGGGAACTAGATTAATTTTAGCCAGCAATGTCTGGGGCTCAAATTCCTTTAGATTGCTCTCTCTGCTAATATCCCTAGAGACAACAAAGATGACAGATTGATATGGAGGGAAACCTAAGATGGGATTTATTCTATTTCCTATGTTGTGGCTATTCACAATGACCCGGTGGAAGAAATTCCCATCTGGGCTAAAGTTTAGAACAAGAAGTTAGTTCCAAAGGTCAATATCTTCTTCTGGATTTTCATCCAAAATAAGGTATTAACCCTGGACAATATTCATAAAAGAGGTATTATTTTTCCTAATAGGTGTTCTCTTTGCTACAGGGAAGAAGAGACGGCTTGCCACATTCTCAATCAATGCGCTTTTAGCCAAGATATCTGAAAAATCATCCTAACCAGGTGGAACTTGAGCTGGGTTTCCCCAAACTCCCTTGGGGACTGTTGGCAGCAATGGCATTGCCCTAATTCTAATCCTAAAATTGTGGAAACTTGGAGACTTACTTTGCTGATTGTTATTTGGAAAGAAGCGATGAAAAATCTAATGGGCATTATCCCAAGTATCCTCTCTGTCGTCACTAAAAACCTGGAGGACATCGCCAAGGTCTTTGATCATACCTGCACTCCGAATCTGGTTGTGGATCTTGACCTGGATGATGAGACCATCAAGACTGGAAGCAGTCATGCTACTCAGGTGGGCGGTACTGCGAAGAGAACCAAGGCCAACATCAAGAAAGTTGTGGCTGCATCCACTAAGGATCCCCCTAACCTCAAAGACAACATCAAGGAGTTGCACGAAATTAGCAACACCCTGGCAAAAGCCCTGGAAAAAATTTGAATTCTGGAAGACCTACTAGCTTAATGGGGCTTTTTTGGGTTTTCTCTGGTTATCCATTGGTTTTTTGTGGTTCTGATCTTTTTTGTTTCTCATCACTTTTGTTGTTTATGTTGTTTTAGTTCTTCTTGTAAAGGGTTTCGAGGCCCCTTCAAAACCTGCTTTTTCCTTAATAAAAAACAAGAGATAACAACAACACCAATACTAAACAACTTAATGAACTACAAAGTCAATGGATCACAGCAAGGTATTATCAATAACATTTAATCAAAATTCAAAAGGGATGTTCCAGCAAACATGCGAAGTCATACAACCCACACATAAATGGAATAGCAATCACAAGATCAGATAATCACTCTACTATTTAATCCTCATACACCATCAACATGCACAATATGATTCATAAAACAATAAAGCTTGGAATAACAAGTTGTTGATTCAAATGAAAGAAGATACCAGACTACAAAGAATAGAAACCCATAGAACATGTAATGTAGATCAGGCAATCCATAAGTTGCTTTTGTATTAATCATTTTTTAGAATGAATAATAGTACTTCAAAAGTTAATGAGAAATAAATTGCATAAAATTAAATTATCTAGCTAAATGGCCTTGAATCATCAATTCATAGACCTCAAAATGGCCCAAATTCTACAATTCATAGAGTTTTACCCTACATTTTAGGAAGGCATCATGCCTACAAACTAGGACTACAAAAAGGAGGAAGTCACAGTCGACATGCAAGTCACTTCCTGTGAACTCCAGTTTAGTACTAATAAACCGGTACTCAAGGTTCACTTCAAAAAAGATGCTCCAATAACAAGAAGTTTGAATCATGCCAAAACAATACTCAAAAAGAAAGTATTAAATAAAATTCTAGTTGACAGCTCAATAGTGGTGGCGGTAATAGTGCTTCATCATGCATTAGGGCCTCTATAACTACATGTTCACCATTCACTTCTTATAGTTCTGGTAGTTGTTGATAAAGTGGTCCAAGGAAGCGATAGGTGGGTTAGCGATGTAACATCATGAATTTTGATACTCTAAGTATCTCTTTTATGCTTTCTACCTTATTTACCATCTCATCCATTAGTGTCTCAGCTCCTTGACACTGGAATACTACATACATATATCTATTCATTGTGTCCATAGTAACCTTTGTAGTCTCTGCAAAATGGTCTACAACATAAGAATCCCAGCTGTTGAGTATAGATTCTTGGTGTAACACTTTGTTTTGTTTGAGATTGTGACCATGTCTGCCTAATAGTTTGACCAAAACCTACTCAAGTGTATCCAAGAGTGGAGGATGTTCCTTGAGAACCTTAATACTACTTTGCTCCATTACTTCTATCTTTAGATCTAAAATATATGTACATGATTGCAATTTATCAAGAGTCTCTCCTCCCAATAAATCCTCTTTTGAAATGACTTCTTCTCCTAACCTTTTGATTTTCTTCAGAATCTTATGTTGTTTGGATAGCTGAAAAAGTTGTTGTTCTCATATTGTAAAATAGTAAATAAGAGCATTTTCATTAAAATGGGCTTCTTCAATAATTTCCATTGTACTGTACAAGAATAATTTTACTCTATTTAATTTCTCTTTCACCCAAGTCTTAACTGTTGTGGCTACTTTTCTCATTTCATGCAACTCTTTGATATCACCCTGTGGGAGTTATAAAGTAGATGGTAAAGCATCATTTGTTCTAGAATCCAGAGGCTTGGCCATCTCCATGATTAGCTTCTTATACTATCTCAATTGTGCCTTAACCTCTACCTTATTTTTATATTATTTCTCCATCCTTATTTTGATAATGGAAGTGGCAGTGACTAAAGTATCAATCTCCCCCCACTTAGTCTATTTACCCAGGTTAACCTTTGACACTTGATATCTAGGGGTAGCTTGGGATGATCCTTAAGCATCCTAAACTAGTGTTGCTATATTAGCAATTACATCTACCAAATCCATTCTTGAGAGATAATGAATCATCCTCTCTCTTTTTACCCTCCTTGGAGACTCAGTAATTGCCTACTGCAAAGTTATATCGAGGAGGATGACCTTTGATTTCTTCTTGAAAGTAAAATTTAACCATTATGGTATAGAGTCATCTTGTTCCCCTCCCTACATCATTACATCCGCAGTGATCCTATGGGCTTCTACATTAAGTTACTGCTCTTCTTCTCAGTGCTTCTATTGATCTGGAGCAGTGAGTGGCCTTTGTTGGATTTGAACAACCTATTGAGCGAGACTAGCTTGTAGGATCTCATCCAGATCGAGTTGTTGTTGTCTTGCTATCTCTTTCAACTTCTCAGAAACCTCTTCTTCAAATGCCCTCTTTGTTTTAGTTTCTTACCCTTGCTCATTTTCTCCTAGTTGTTGAAGAAATCTTTCTTGGTCTTGAGGAGTAAAGACCATACTTTCATCTTGTTCATCATGTGCCTCCTCTCCCATAACATGTACATGGATTTCCATTGGTTGCACTTGTATCATTGCCTCTTCTGTAACTTTTGGTTGGTTATCTAGTTGGGTTGCAATAGGCTCTTCTTGTGGCTCTTTTGATTTCTTTTCAATTTTCTTCACCTTTGCTAAGTTTGCAATGGATTCATCATCTTTATCAGAATCTATTTCAATGTTATGGACGATAACCCATTCTCGAGTTGGCACGGGAGGAGTTGTATCTTGTTGTGTTGAAGAAGTGGGAGGAGGTCATGTTTCAGTAGCTTCCTCTTGAGAGGCACCCTCTCCTGGAACAACACCTATGGTAGGAACAATGGGATTTATGGAGGCTTGTGGGATAGCTTGTAACCCTGTGGTGATCCCTTGTTCTACAGCAGTCTTCGAGAATCGGGAAAGCATACAAAATTTAATATAACCTAACCTAAAAGACACGAAAAAACAAGAAAATGAAATGAACCAACCAATCTGGAAAGGTGACAATGCGATAAACACAAACGAGTGAGGAAGTGGAATGCATGGAGGGAGAGCTCAAATTTCATAGCGGAGGAGTACACAAATGAATGAAAATCACCCATCCGGCCTTATTTATACCCCCCCATTCGGCGTCCATACAACCTCACTAAACACGACCTCGAGATACCGGTATTTTGGGATCCCAAGAAACAACAAAGGGAAGCTCGAAACTCTGAGGTTCCAAGGACCACACAAAAGACACTTTGGGACTCCAAGGTTCTGGAGTTTCGAGGAGAAACACAAGATGAGTCCAGGAGTTCAAGGTTCTAAAATCTGAAAACTCAAACAAGGACACGACAAAAGATTAAGAACTCAAGATTTCAGAATTCTGGAATTCTGAGGCTTCCACACAACAAAGAAAAGAAGGCTTCAGAACTTCAGGGTTCCGGGGCCTTCAAAAAAACAACGCAAACAAGACTTTGGGGTTCCAGAGTTTAGAGGTCTTGACAAAAAAACAAAGGCACAAAGTGTTGTTCACCAAAACTAGTTAACCCAAGTTCACCTGCAATTGATCTATGAAATAGCCAATTTCAATCTATAAAGAACCTCAGGACTTGGACAACATAATAAGCATCTAAATCCTTCTACTCTTTAGGCTCTGCAAAACCTAGGTGGGTATACCTTTGATGCATTGAATCAGACCCATACACACAACACAACATCAACAAAAGTAGATGGATCTCAAAAGGTTCAAAAACAAGGAGGGTATTGTAGATGGGCTAGATCTACACTTACAACTCAACAATATTTTGAATGATGAGATGGGTGGAACAAAACCATAGAACAGAAAATAAAGATATTTTGATTTGATTTTAAAATGGTGTTCTAACAATCCTTCAATGTTACAAAAGACCAATGCCTTATCCAAGCCACAAAGTCGTGCATAAAACTGGAAGATAAATCTCAGATGCAAGTTTCTTTCAACATTAAATTTTCATGTATTAATGCCTTACATTAATAAAATTTTCTACTTTGTCATAAAATCATGCTTACATATCCAATATACACATTCAACATCATTAATGTTGGGTTTCAGGATTTAAATTCTTCCTTGAAGAATACCCAGAAGACAAACATTACACTCTTAGAGAAGGCTAAAAGAGACAAATCCAAATTATCCTTGACAATATGAAATTGTATGAATCTGAATACATTTCTGGAGACAATTTCATGAAAAATCACACATGCCTTGCATATGTGTAAACCTGCTAACTGAAACAAATCCTACAGCAAAGACAAAACTGGAAACCCAAAAGAACACACTGTCATTTGCAAAAATAAAAAGATGACATCACTGGAACCTGCAATTTCAAATTTCTCCCTTGGAGAAAATCTCTAAAAAATTGGAACCCTTACAAATGAGAATAAATGGGAATATGAAGGAGGGGGGAAAAAACCAGATTGCATTAGAAATTCCATGTGTCCCTTCTTCCTTAACTGAAAAATATTTCATTTTCTTCCCGTAGAAACTGCTCTCAAAATATCTCATGTTTGTTGAAACAAACTACATAACTGATTTCCTCATCTTGAGTGCTTTCTGATGATATATAATACTTTCCATTTCATGTAAAAAATACCCTCTAAGCAAACTAATCTTGAATGCACAGGCCATCATTTAAATTTTTCATTTTTCTCTATAGTCTGAACTATGCATTTAAATTTGATTTTTTGCTTGATTTTTCATCTGACGCCTTGCCACATGAAAAATTGTGATTCTCTTGTGGCACCACCTGGGATGACACCTCACCTATCTACCACTTGTCGACCATGTCATCGCCACCTCAGTGGGACCTGCCAGCTCACACCGCCACCAGACCTGCCACATCATTAGTCGCTACTCCACGATGGTTAACCGGTGAGCACCTTCATTTTGTGGTGTAGCGCCAACCGTTGATCTTCTATGAACTTTCTCACTCATTAACACGTCCATTTTCGCACATGCTTGGTCGCTAGTCTGTGATGGTAACCGGCGAGCACCTTCGCTTCGCGGAGTAGCGCCAACTGTTGATCTTCTGCGAACTTGCTCACCAATTAACTCGTCCTTCCTCTACAAAATTCACTCACCTCAAGAACCATGCACACATGGGGTTAATCTGGTCGACAGCTAGCCTCCTCGCCTCAAGATTCGCACATGCGCATGTGGGGTCCACTAGGCATCCAACCATAACCTTGCATCAAAAGCCTTCAAGGCTTTGACACTATGTTATGGTGGAGCTTTACTTTTAAATACAAATATTTACTCTCACCCAGCCAATGTGGGATAAATGCATTTTCTGAGCAATTTCTAAGTGTTCCTGGAAGTTTCATGTTTTAACCAAATACCTTCATATGCCTCTATCTCACTCTTCACGCAGGGGGGAAGAATGGCAATTTACATGCCCATTGCATTTGTTAAACAAATTAATTAGCTCCCACAAACACTACGCAGGGGAGGAAAATGGCTGGTTTACACCTGCCAAATGCATTTTCCTGGAGGACTTCAGAAAACCCCACACCATCTCCACAATACCACGCAGCAAGTTTTCAAATGACTTCTATCATATGTGCCATGTAGAGGAAGAGAAAACTGGCAAGGTCGTGAGATTTTGGGTTTACACCTGTAGATTACATTGGCTTTGAAAGTCTTTTATTTAATTGCATTTTCACCCATACCACACCACGCAGGCCATGTACCTACCAATAGCATTTGCTGAAGTTTATTTGGCTTCAACCCAACACTACGCAGGGGAGGAGAATGGCTGGAATTACATCTGTCGCTTGCATTTGGTACAGTTTATGGCCTTTTTAACCAACCACAACAGAGGGGGGTTGTTTTAGCTTTACACCAGCCAATGCATAGCTTTAGATTTAATGCCTCTTACATTCCAAGCCATAGGCATTTGCTTTGAAAAACTCACGTGCCCTTTCAACATCCAACTCTTGTCTGGCACGTAGGGAATGATTTTGGCTTTGAGCCTACCCATAGGCTGCCAATGTGCATGTTGTTGAAGTTTAAAAAAAACTTTACCATACTCCACTCCACGTAGGGAAAAATTAGTCTACACCAGCCAATGCATTTGGTTGGATTTTATTAAGCCTGAAGGTTTCCACTCCATGCAGCCCCATTTCATTTTTTTTTGAAAGTTAATGAGCCTTTTCATCTACAGCCATAGGGAAATTGATATTTACTTGGAAGTTTCTTTCACCTTAGTTTCATTGAAATCTTGTAAATAGTATTGGTTTTTATGAGTCCTCTTTCAATATATCAATGTCTATGGAGACAAATCCTGTTCACATGGTTTGATGTACTCCATTCCAAATTTTCTATTTGAGCAAGTTAATTTCATACAAGAAACCGTTGTTGATGAAGCTACAAGTCAGGTTAGGCCCCAAAGTGGGTCCGGCTGAAGACAAATTCGTTTTCATGCAACTGATCGTTGAAAAACACCCCAGGAACCTTGAACATGCCTCTGGAATCTATCGGCACCATTTTTTGATCATTAGATTGAATTTTACAACTTTTAGGCGCATGCGCCACATTTTCGCATTTAATCCCAAAGATGTATTTTTCAAACTGGACAAAACACCTTTGTGGACTTTGCAAACTGACAGGCGTGTACTCTGATATAAAAACATTAACTCTACCAAGCCATTTCTCAAGACGAATCCCGAGTGAATAAATATTAATGGTCAAAGATGACCAACTGACTTTGTCAACATTGCGAACCTGATAAAATCAATGCACAGAGACCACAAAATGCCTTTCTTAAAAATATCAAATGATCTTCGTAGACCTCCAAATCCGGGGCATAATTACCTTGAAGTACAAAGAAGACCTTAGAATGCTCAGTTTGACTAGGAAGCTGACTGGGTGCGAATAATGAGCTCATGAAAAAAGGCACTTTAACAAGTGCAACAATGAAAGTGCAGAAAACTGAATGAGGTGGCTCAAGAAACCCTTTTGAAAACTGATCAAACGGATTGGCAGGAGCTTCAAATTTGAAACATAGCTTGTATTTTATATCAAAAATATCCTAGAATAAACATTCTGATATGAAACTCACCGGGGCAAATTTTACACATGTGCAAAGCGAGGCTCTAACTAGCTGTCGAAACAGGGACTTGTGCAAACCATAAACTGCAAACAGATTGAGCTTACCAAACTGAGCAAATGGATTCACAAGGACTTGAAATTTTGTATGTTGACTCACATTTATGCATGCAATTCAATACACCTTGAATTTCACCATGACAATCAACCAGTCAGAAGTTATAGGCGCTCAAAGTAGGCTACTTAATAATATTTGTATTTGCACCTATGATGCACTTTCAACTCACCCCTTGAAATGGGTACTTGATAAACTAATCCAAACTGAAAACTAAAGTTGCAGAACACTTCATAGGCCAAATGAAAGGTGTAGGACACATTTCCCAAGCCTTACCCTTTGAAAATCAACTGGCTCCATTTTTACCCTCTCTCTAACTAGGCCACCTGAATGAGATTAGGTGCCTTTTTAAAAATGAAATAGCAAAATTTTGAAATGGGCCTCTCAAATTACTCAAATTTAATGAGTTTGAACACAAAGAATGCTTCGTAACTCTGAGGTTTCGAAGTAAAGACAAAACAAACAAAAAGGGTACCTCTGAACTTCGGAGTTCTGGGGTTTCGAGGTTCCCAAAGCAAAACACAAGAGAAGGCAAAAAGAAAGAAAACAAAAGACAGGCAAAGGGGGACCCAAAATTTCATTCCAAAGAAAATGATGGGGCAGATATGCAAGGCATAATACTTAAGGATCTCAAAACCAGGTGGATAGGGGGCCACTGATATTGGGGAATCAAAAGGATAAGGACATATTTCTTTGAATGTATATGACTTCTTATGTCCCTTTCTTTAGGTTTTTAATCACATTTTCATGTTCTCGATTTCTTTCACAAGGTTAGGTGGTTGATTTGGACATTAAGTAACCCTTGACGAATTGTATGTTGGGATATAGGTAGACACACTTGGAATACCACCATCAATATATTGGTAGGACTATGTAGTCATTTGGGAAGTGGATAAAGTACACGAGGCGAACACTGCACTATAGCGAGTGAAAGGATAGTATTGATGTAGTTAGTAGAATTGTTCAAGAGTGTGGGTTCTATATATGGTTGAATGGTAGGATTGGAAGTGCTATCAAGCATAGTAGTTCTTGGTTATGGATTAAGGAGAGAGTCGAGGATAGGTTGATCAGCAAAATAATTTTCCATGGGAGTATTAAGGATAGACCTATTGAAATCAAGTGGCAATCTCACTCCATGTTGAATGAGACCTGTTAGGAAACCACTAAGATTGGATTTGATCATCTTTTATATCATCTCATGGTTATGTGGATCCCTTAGGAAATTTTGCAAGCAAGACAAGTGTTTAAGTTTCTCTACAAATTATTCCTTTGCTTGATTGTCATAATCAACATAGATATAGGGATCAGGTAGATCATCTCTTTTGGCAACCATATTTTGATTTTGTGTGCCTATATAGACCATGAAAGGGTAACCTCAAAGTGGCAAGGATGTAAGAGGATTGGAATACTCATGGATATGGAAATGTCAAAGAGATATGAAGGAATATGAGGTGAAGATGGGGATTTGGATTTAGTACTTTGGTTTGATGATCAAAAAATTTGATCCTTAGATTTGAATTGGATAGGATTGGATTAAACCTATGTCCTTGGATTAGAATTAGGTTAAGTTGAATTTGGATAACACCTTAGTCCTTGGATTAGAATTAGGTTAGGTGTAGGGATCAATGAGGTGGTCCAAAACTAGGGTAACAACCAAGATAGGTTAAATCTAGATCTTTTGATTAGGATTGGATTAGGATCGAGTATTTTCCAACTTAGGATAGACTAAGTTCCTAAGAAGGATTAGATGACGATGAGGGTTTGGATCAACCCAAATGATTAAAGCTAATTAGGCAAAATACTTGAGATAGATACTTTCTCAAGCACTATACCAATTAGGCATTAGCAAAGAATAAAAGATCTAAATTAGACTTTTGCAAAGTTTTAAGCTTTGTTTAGGGATCAAGGATTCCTGGATGGAATTTCTAGATAGATTTTGGATCAAAGGATTGATTTTGGTTAATGTACAAAAGGTTGCCCAAGATGACAAAAGATGTTTGTAAGATATCTCTAGCTGAAGAATGCTAGACAATGAGATGTGACAAGACCACTCTTTGTTCAAAGGCTAGTGATCTCAAGGGTTCTTGCTCAAATTTTCTAGAAAAGCCGTTAAGGAAGTCATGGAAACAATGTAGGAAGACCCAATGTTTTAGCAAAAGCTCTTAGTTTTTGTATAAAAATCTCCTCCTTTTTAGAATCTTCTTTTGACTAGGCTTCTTCTTCTTGACTTGATGGTAAATGGGCTTCTTTGAGTGTTTGGACTTTTGGATATGACGCATTGACATTTGATAGGAACTAATTGGCAATTTGACTCAGGCAGAAATAGTGAAACCAAGGCAGAGACGTTGATGGATAAACAGAGATGGGTTTTGACAATTAGCAATGTGATAAGTGGAGACAAGATTTTAGGAATGAAGACAGTAAAACAAAAGTGGAGACGGTGAAATATAATTTTGACTAGGACGTGGGCAAATTTTGGTCAAATTTGGAAATTGAAAATTTGTCTTCTTGGCAAGAGATGTTAAACAAGAATACAAATTGGCCAAGTTAATGCTTGAAAAAAGTATGAGATAAGGGAGGGCCTAGATTAGCTTTAATTGAGCATAACTACTTTCAACATTTGAAGACAATTGTAAGCATGCACGACCTAGGCTGGAAAGTGGATACTACTCGCTAAGGCCCTTTGCTATAAATAGCAATTCCTTAGACAAAGTGGATATGTAGAGACATGGTGACACTAGATCCCCCACCATGGCACAGGCACACCAAATCTCTTACTCTGAAGGTTCAAAAACCTTTTGATCGAGGGATTTTGTCTCATGATGAAGGGTACATGAAGGGTTAACTTCGGGATACAATCTGCATTCCCTAAATTAGAAAGTATGGGTTTTTGGCCACTACAACAAATGGTGTCTAGTTAAAATCCGGGGAATGCTAGCATTGTGCGTGCACCAAGCCAACCGTACTTTGAGTATGAAGCTCATTTTGGATTTACAAGAATGGCAGAAGCTAATACCAACAAGCTATGACTTTCATCTCACCCTTTTTTATATAGTGGACTAGATTAAAGTGTCACTTAGGTCGTTCCCTCTCACTTGCATAACGCTTCAGGAGGTACACCATCTAAGGAAATATCATGTCTTATCCTCACCCACCAAAGAGGAGAGAATACATAATGATATTTCAGGTTCTATCTATAACAAAAAGTGGTAGGTTTTTTTTTATCACCCAAGCTTTCACAAGGGCAGAGCATATACCTACTACCCCAAGAAGACATGAAAAACAAGATCCTACAAACTATTCACATGAAATAAAACCCTACTCGTGAACTTAGTAGAAAAAACAAGCCTTCGACAAATGAATCTACAAGAAAATACATTAGTAGTTTATAGAGTGGTCTTGGATTGTCGAGAGTAGGTTGCACAAGCAATATTGTTAGCAAAAATTTAATTCAAACTAAACCCCAGTGGAGACACCATTTAGCATGGGGAGACGCTGTTCCATGTAAGGAAGCTAAGTAGCAAAACAACTTCCTACACTAATCTTGAGAGGAGGATAATGCAAAAAAATTACAGATCGTTACAACAGTTACAGAAACTTGGCAAAAATAGACACAACAACATGCATACCACAATATAGTGATTTACGTGGGGAAAAACCCCACACTCAAAAAGTCACCCAATATATTATTCAGCAATCAACAACAAATTACAATATACTTATAGATAAATATCTTCACAAGAGTACCACTAATCAAATTCAAAGGCAACTCTATAGCCATAAGACTCTTTGTCATGCCTCGCCAGGGAACCCAGTAGGACAAGAACAAAAGTTCCAAAATATGCTACAATTTTTTTTTAATATAACATACATCTACCACTTCTAGAAAGTAAACATACTTAATACCCTTAGAGGTTCCCTTTAATGTTCATCAGCATAATTGAAAGATATAATAGCTTAACACATAACATAATGTGCATAAAATAAACATACAATGATCTTCTTAATTTTGAGCATGATATAATATTTCATAACATATTAACTTTACTATCTATTTGATACGCTACAAAGCTTTTATCATTTAATTTGAGACCAAAGTAAAAGTACGTAACAATCCTATTTCCCATAATCCCATTCCCATTATAGAATGAATAACTATCCTTTGCATCATTTTCTCCTTGATTATTATTTACAACATCCATGCAATTAATACTTTTCATTTGATAACAACATATATAATAATGCAATTGTAGTTTCTATTAATGCATTCTACTCAATTTTCATAACAACACAATAAGATCATAAAGAAATACGATAGGAAGGGTAACATAACTTTTAAAAACATTGTTTCAAATACAAAGTAATCATCCCTTATCATAGTTCCTATAAACTACCTCCCTTTTACAATGATTTTCATAAAATTACATGTTTATTATAAGGCCATTCATGGCTTACAAATAATCTTTACAATATTTGAATGTACTAGTTCAAAAGAAAGGTATTCAACATCTTCAATCAAGGATCAAGAAGCATCATCAAAAGAGATCACGAACACACCTCAAAAAATATTTACCACCCAACCACGTGGAACCACAAAGGTCTACTCCCCTGTGCTAGGAGATAAAACTAAGGTCCACACAAGTACTAGGGCAATACTAAGGCCATGAGACATGTTTCCCAAAAAAAATAAACAAGAACCAAATATCACATAACAACATCAAATAACGTCACAAGAGAGAGAGAACTAGAACACCTTCTAGGTGGGTGTCATCATATAGCCTTAATGTCGGGATCCACCTTTCCTACCATGTACCGTAGTGTAATGTCCCTACTAGTTAGGGCTCATTGTCCTACAAAAAAAATTGTTAGAATACAACATATACATCAATTTGTCACTAAATCATCTTGCAATTTAAGATTACTTAATTAACTTTAATCACAATTCTTATCTATAAAAAGGATACGATGCCATACAAAGTATGTCCCTAGGCGGCTGTGAGGCTTGCCTTCTTGGAACCACTCTTGGTCCCAAATGAAGGTGAATTCGATTCCTGTCTTGGATGTAATTTCTTACATCCAAGCCATCTAGGAACCAAGGTTTTAATTTGATTCCTGTCTTGGGTGTAATTTCTTACACCCAAGCCATCCAGGAAATCGAAGGTTAATTCGATCCTTGTCTTGAGTGTAATCTCTTACACCCAAGCCATCCAAGGCAAACTATAAGTCAATTCCTTGCCTTGGGTGATGTACCTCATCACCCAAGTCCATTAGAGGGGACCGGCCAGATCTGTCTCTTCTTGGATGAACTTGTCAACCAAGCCATTCATATATGCATATAGATCATCAGTATATATATATATATATATATATATATATATATATATATATATATATATATATATATATATATATATATATATATATATATATATATATATATATATATATATATATATATATATATATATATATATATATATATACTGCCAACCAGGGATTCGTGTATCCCTCCATTAGGCTTAAGGGAGTTCCCCCCCTATGGCCTTCATTATTTAATCATATTTATATTGCATTTGAAAATTTTATTATTTATTTCCATTTCGTAATTCACATTATTAACATATATTCTTAACTATTCCTTAATACGTATTTGTTAACATATATTTTAAATATGCCTAACTATCACATATTGTTATTAATTTCATTAATCAAACATGTTCATTCCCTAATGTGTTAATCTATATATTGTAATCATTAATGAAGTAAATAACATTAACATGCTAATTACCTACGTTCTTTGATATTAACATATTACTTATATTCATTATTAAAATAAAACAAATTGTAATAGCATGCTGACACTTATATACCATTTACATATATTAACACATTAGTAACATTGCATGAAAAATACATAACACGTACCTGTTTGCATGCAGCCAAGTGTCTTGTTCTTTCCACCGATGTTGGTCCTCGTTCTTTCCCGCCCTTCTTCTTTCTACTTGTTACTTGTATATTGTGAGGGGTTGTACCCCTTCACGGTTCCCTTCCGCATGAAGGGGTGCGGTGGTGATCATAGCCCAGGCTGTGATTACCATCGCACCTCTTGTGTGTAGGTAATCAGGGGGGGGGGGCATTAAATGCGTTATGATACGCATAGTCTAATTTGATTTTATTTATTTATTTAATTTCATTTAGTTTTTAAAAGAATTATTAAATAATAAATAAATCACACTTGCCATATTTTAAATGTATTAAATATTGATTGACATTTAATATATATAAAATGTATTTTATTAATTTAATCATTTATTCATTTAGAACCTTATTTAATTAGTCTATATATATATATATATATATATATATATATATATTGATATTTATTTAAATAATATTACATTATGTGATACCTTAGGGGTTATCACAGTCCCTCCATCTCAATTTTGCTTGTCCTCAAGCATCTTTAGATCTTCCTCTTTTTCCCAAGTGGCATCCTCATGGGGAAGATTCTTCCATTTAATCAGGTGTTCGGTAATGGTCCGGTTCCTTAGTGCCTTTTCTTGTGTATCTAGAATGACCTCAGGGTACAAGGTGAGTTTCCCTTCATCATCTAAGGGTGGTAGTTCACTGCACGGAGCCAAGTGTTGCCCGAGAACCTTTTTGAGGCGGGAGACGTGGAACACATTATGTATTTTACTGTCTTTGGGGAGTTCTAGTTCATAAGCTACTTCCCCAATCCTTCGAGTTACTTTATAGGGTCTGTAGAATCGGGGTTTCAATTTTTCCGCCCCATTCTTCTTGAGGGAAGATTGCTTATAAGGTTGTAGCCTTAAAAACACTAGATCTTCGACCTCAAACATCCTTTCTATACGCTTTCTGTCTGCATAGATCTTTTGTTGATTTTGGGCTTGTTGTAGATTCTCTTTCAAGGTCTTCATGATATCCTACTCTGTTGAACAAAATCTTGTGCCCAGATACCACTGTAATGTCCCTACTTTGAAATATAATTTAATAATAAATAATGATAAAATTAAAATACAAAAGAATAAATATAAAAATTAAAATTAAAATATAAAAGAATATAATTAAATATAATTAAAATTTGATTAAATTTAATGAAAGGTCAAAAGGCATGAAATGATAAGTTGTGGCTTCCTCAAACGTGAGATATAAAAGGGAGAAGAGAAACTCATTTGAGGGGGGGGGGAATTTGAAAAATGAGGAGTGTAGATCTAATTTAAATAAGAAGTGCAGATCTGATTATAAAAGGTTATGTCCCTTCCAAAGTGCAGAAATAATGAAGAGTTGCACTCTTTCAAAAGGTGCTAATGGTGAAAGGGTGTGTCTCTTGCCAAAGAGCATGCATGATGAAGAGGTGTGACCTCTCCCTCACATTGAGAGATTTAAAGGAAAGGAATCAAAGCGTCCAATAACATCACCATGGATTGATAAGATCAGAACTGCTATTAAGTTACATGCAATAACATCTTTGTTCTTGGTGGTATGCATGGGGATGAGCTGAGAATGTATGCTTAATATATGAAACCTGATAATGTTTTTATGCAGAATTAATAGTAATATTAATATGGACTGCAATATGTATGACAAACATACTTAATTTCATATATATATTCATAATACATAAGAAATTAGTATACTTATAGTCTAAATCATGTTATTACTGTCAGTATTTAAGAAGATGGGAATGAGATGTTCCAAAGAGGGGCAGTCTAAATCCAAGCAATAGGTTAAGTCCCAAGATAGGGTGGGGATCACCGACCCATAAGCCTTGAGGGTATAGACCCAAGATAGGTAAGGGCTTGGATCTATAAACTTTGAGGGAACCTATTGTATTTGGTTTCTAAGCGCTTTGGTAACATACATAAACCCTTCTCCCTTAAATTGAAGTAGTAGCAGGGTCTGATAGCTATATTAAAAACAATGAATCATGAAATTAATCATCTAATGAGGAAAACAAATAAGAACTTGTTAATAATTAATTGAAGAATATCAATCAATTTTAGTATATTGAAATAGATCAAGTAGGGGACATTACACGCGGTCCCCTCTCAAAAGGATCCACCCAGCCTGTAACAATGGTCGCGGTACTCCAACAGGCCTATATGGACTAAAATAATCATTTATCTTGTATTAGTGCATTATAGCCCAACCCAACCCAAGTTCATTTTTAAAAAGGTTATCACTTGAATTAAACCCACTCATAGGATCTCCTAGCAACCACTTTGGGTCCTGGCAACCTATAGTGAGCCACCCACCTAGGGTATCTAGTTACCCTACTCAAACATTCATCAAATAAAAATAATAATAATTCATCTCACACAATAAGCATATAAGTTCAAGTACTCTCCCATGTCTTCCAAACCATAAGGATGAGTCTAACCCTTATCTCTAAGCCACAATCAAGAATGAGAAGGAGGTGGCCAATGCATAACATATATAAAACATTATATTTTATTTTTATCATGAACACCTCACATACATGAATTAGAGGTCTTTAAAATAGAGGTACCCACTATAGAAAGCACCCAAACCCCTAAGAAGGAAAAACAACCCAAAGAACAACTCAAAAACCCATAAAAATTGAACCATGTTTCATTGTTGTTTAATAGAAATTTATCTTGATAAATGGTTTGAGTGAAGACTGAAATATATTTGAGAAAATAGTATAATGATTTATATTTAATTTTAGCCTCAACCAAAGATTATAATAAAAGTTTAAATAAATTTTCTTAAAACTATTTAAAACCCTCTTTAATAGAGTTGTGTAAAACAGTATGTTCATAAATTAATTTTAAACCATTAAAAGATGAAATGTTTTGGATTATTATAATATTTGGAGTTATCTTTCATATCCTTTTATTTTATAATCATTTTGTTTTAGTTTCAGAAAGATATTTGATGCCCTAGTGACACAAACAATGAATTTTTTTGAGCTTTTATTGACAAAAAATTAGTCTCAGTATGGGAAACTTAACTTTCAAACGAACCGTTGGATTTTCTTAAATTTTGGATATGTTTTAGTACACCTATATTTCTACGTGTTCACTAAAGTGATTTGAAAAATAGCATCCTGGGTCCTACGGAGAAAATATTTTGAGAAAGAACAAGCAAAACTCCAACCTCTTCTTGTGCAAATCTCTCTTCCTACTCCTAAGCCTTCAAATTCCTTCTAATTTATTTTCCCAGGAAAATACCAACCCCCTCCTCCAAAATACAAATTTCAATAAATAATACCAACTTGTATAGTTGGAGAGGTTGTTTTACAGGAAGCAATCGTTCCAACCTCTAAGGTTGGTATTATTTATTAACACTAACTATAATAGTTTATTTAAAATTTAATAGATAGCCCACGAAAATAAGTATACTAAATACTAGATAGCTAAATAAAAATCTCAAATAACACATATAGCTCAATGGTAATTATCAAGACTCATACAAGAGAAGTCATAGGTTCAAAACTCATTGACTATATATATTTTATCCTTTATATATATATATATACATATACATATATATATATATATATATGTAGAATTAATAAAAACAAATCTTATATTACACATACACACACAAAATATATATATATATAGAATTAATAAAAACAAATCTTATATTACACATACACACACACACACAATATATATATATATATATATATATATATATATATATATATATATATATATGTTCATAAATATAACATAATACATCTATATTACTTTTGTTTCATCTTTTTAATGCAACATAACATAAGCCACTTAAATCATTTAATGTGTAGGTATCCTATCAAAGAAATAATCAAACATTATATAAAAATCATTACGAACAACATAAATCAGAACCAATCAAAATACTCAACCCAATACCCATCATAAACATGACATTGCCCAACCCCCAAGATAGGGTGATCTTCCTAAACGGGAGACCTACGTCCAATAGGTTTACTTGTGGGAACCTTGGTGTTATCTCCGCAACAACAACATTTGAGGATTTAGAGGCATGCTCAGACCTATGTAGCTAGGTGGAGTCGATGCCTAGTACCTACAATCCTGCATCTCCGAAACGATAGAAATATATATCCATATACAAATGACAAACAAGGAGGGGGAGTGCAGCATTGTGTGGCTCTCCATAGAGTAACTACGACTACCTCCCATCATCCTACAGATATCTCATTTAGTAATCTATTCCAAGCATGATTGGGTTAGCATTGTTAGCTCTAGATAATAAACATATAATATAGCAGCCATATGAAAAAATTATAATAATAAAATAATGTACATAAACCAATGAAACCCCTAACTCACTAATGCATCAGATAACATACTAAACCATAAAGGTACAAATATAACTAAATATGTCTCATCATCTACTCTAACAAGGAAATATAGAGTCTAATATCACCAAAATAACAAGTAAAGTCCATGCCAAGAAAAGCCGCTATGGTGGGTATTACACTCTTACACGCAACCTCTATCTCAAGCACTTCATATATAGGAGATGCAATACAAGAAATTGTCAAACGATATTACAAAACCATGGCCTAAAAACACCCAATAAAGTAGAACTGACCTTAATGGTGCAAATATGAAGTGCGAATAAAACCATCAAATAACATACTAAACCATAAAGGTGCAAATATAACTAAATATGTCTCATCATCTACTCTAACCAGGAAATATAGAGTCCAATATCACCAAATATAACAAGTAATGTCCATGCCAAGAAAATCCGCTATGGTGGGTATTACACTCTTACACGCAACCTCTATCTCACGCACTTCATATATAGGAGATACAATACAAGAAATTGTCAAACGATATTACAAAACCATGGCCTAAAACCACCCAATAAAGTAGAACCGACCTTATCTCCATTATAGATGCCCTATGATGTGTCAAAACACACATCAACACATGTCCCTCCCTTTTACAGCTCATTTATGTGTGTGACGCATTTTATATTTCCTATTTCAGGAGTACAAACTTCCAAAGGCCATAACTTGTGAGCCATGTGTCCTATTGACAAATCGTTTGAAGCATCAGAAATCTTGTGAAGTGTTCTATTATCTCGTAAAATTCTATTCCATTTAATACCACTTTTAAGGGCATTTTGGATCCTATAAATTCCTCAAAATTAAATTTAAACCTTTCATTGCACCCCTCCAAAATGGAAACTTTCATATCTTCAAAACTAGTTGTGATCTTGTGATGAAATTATACCAGAATGCTTACCTAGCCAGCTAGAAGCTTTGGGGAGAATTTTGAACCATTTCATGCTCAAATGAAAAATTACTATAAATAGTAACCTCATGTAAATGCAAGGTTGAGACACCATTTTCCCAACATTCTGCCTACACAAACATCAAAGTGTAAACATCGATGTAGAAGCATAGATGTTGATTCGGTTGCCTATAAAGTATACTTAGCCCAGAAAATAAAAAATCACTAAAAGCCTACAAAATAATAGAATACTAATAAAGTGAAGATGATACTCTAAAAGAGAAGATGTCATTTGAGAGTACTACACAAAACAATTAGTCTAAAAAATCAGAAAATTTCAAAAACCTGTAGACAAACAAATAGATCGGAAAAATAATTATATTTTTTATTTAAAAACTTGCAAAGAGAGAAAACATATCAGAGTGCAGATGTCATTCTCTAGGTTCAGAGACATCTTTATCAAGGAAGAGATGGTGTTTCACATTGGAGATGTCGAATGATAGGTCCTACAGAAAATAATTAAATTGGCAATTAAAAATTAAGCTATCAGGACGAAGAATGGGGTCCCACTAGGTGTGCCAAAATGAAAGAATGAAAATGTGAAATGTTAGTTGACATATTAAATTCATAAAATAATACAAAACATTTAAAATCAACTAAACTTTTACCTTCCAAACTCCTCAAATTAAGCTAGAAGTGGATGCACCCAAGATCCGCTTTATTTGTTGTTTTGATGGTTTTGATGTGGAATGCTCTCAAATACTACACAACAATATGTTAAAAAGGGATGCATTGATGAAAGGATGAATGGATCATAATGAGGGATGCAGATGACAATTGGGCATTATGATGGTAAGAGGATGGATTGAGTGATGAATTGAGCCTAATGATGATGCAAGAAGGAAATTGTTATGGAGGCAAACTAATAGCATAAAATTGCTAATGAAGTGGATGATTTGGGAAGGGAGGAAACTCCAATTTATAGACTTGATAATTTGAAATGGATGGTTGATATTGAAGGATAATGGAGGGTTGAGATTGAATGTGAAGAGGTGAGGTGGATTGGGCTCTTAGCCTTGTGATAATTGTCACAAGGTGAAGTGTCTTGGGAAGAACACATGGCATGGGGAAGAGGGAAAGGTGTGCTTGTTAATTTTAAGACCAGATAGATAACAATAAGCAGAAAATAACAAAGAAAACACACATAACATAGCAGTACCCTGGGAAAACCTCCCTCTTGGAGATGAAAAACCTAGCAACAAGTCTAAGATGTTTATCAGGCAATAATCAAAATTGATTTTACAATATGCTTCAGTACTTGAAGTTGTCAGCACATAATGGATAATAATAGCTTCAACCTAGGGAGTGAATTTATCTGCAATTCAAATGTTGTTGTCCCAAAGATGAAGTTCTCTACCCTTTAAATGGAATTTTTTGACCTCCCAAGGTGATAGCAGTGCTTCAGATAAGGTTTGCTGAGCTTCCAATAATATTCATTGTCTTCTAATAGTGTTTGATGTCCCCTGATTGTGTTCATTGAGCACTCAATGATGATCGCTACCTTTAGATGATGTTTGTTGATCTCTGATCATAATAGGTTGATCACTGAAGTAATTCACTTATGACAGATAGGAATGTATTTTCCAAAATGTACATCTGATGTTTGTAAATGACTTTGTATTTATATGTAACCAACTAACCTAGAAGCCTTAGGTCAGCCTTGCAAAATGATCTCATAATAATCTAAGGTTGGCACCCAATATAGGGTCAGACCAATAATCATTTACAAGTTACATTTATATATAGGTCTTGTCATATCCACAAGTTACATTATACATAGATCTTGTCCTATCCACAAGTTACATTATACATAGGTCTTGTCCTATCCATAGCAAGATATAATTGCAAGTTACATGTATTTGATCCCAACCCTAAGTTACATCATTTGCCTTAACATTACATGGGTTTGGGCCCAGCCCTAAGTGGTTCAGATTGTATGAGAGCTAATACATAGGAATTTTAATTGTCATTGACAACATTAAAATTCAATAGTTAGGTATCTGAGCTAGCTACAATTTTCAACACTCCCTCTCAGCTAGGGAGGATAGCTACCACTTGTCATGATCCATTCATGACCTTCATCTTGCATTGCTCGCAAGGATGAATGTATAAACTCCATAGAGTATACCTGCAATAAAACATATAAATATCATAAACTCATTTCATGATGTCCATCTTGCATTGCACGCAGAGGATTGATCCACCTTGCATTGTCCGCATAGGGTGGAGGAGGTCTTACTCCTCAACCTTATCCCAGAGAAGGATACAATGTCACCTTGCATTGCCCACAGAGGGTGAAAGAGGTCTTACACCTCAGCCTTCTCCTAGAGAAGGATACAATGTCACCTTGTATTGCCCACAAAGGGTGGAAGATGCAAACTAAATTGCATCACTAAGATTGAGACTTCCTCTCAATCAATGTTGTGTTCTCCACAATTCCAAGCTTCTCTCTAAAGTAATCAAACTTCACTTGAGCTAGAGGCTTGGTGAGAACATCTGAAACATGTTCATCAATGCTGATATGTTTCAACTGGATGGTACCTCTTTGTACCATATCACGAACATAGTGATAATGAGTTTCCACGTGTTTTCACTTGTCATGAAACATGGGATTATTAGACATTTTAATACAACTCTGAGTATCACAATAGATAACAGTGGATTCCCAAGGTTGTCCAAACAACCCAGCAAGAAGTTTGTGAAGCCAAACTACTTCTCTCATTTCCACACTTGAAGTAATGTATTCAACTTCTGCAATACTCAATGCAACAGAGGATTGTTTCCTACTCGCCCAAGAGATCATAGAGGAACCCAAGCTGAAACAAATTCTTGAAGTGTTTTTCCTATCAATAACACTTCCAGCCCAATCAGAATCAGAGTAGCCTTCCAAATTGATCACTGTGTTGATTGGATACTTTAGCCCATAGCCAACTATTCCACGCAACTATCTCAGGATGTGCTTGGTTGCCACCAAGTGAACATGCTTTGCTTGCCTCATCAATTGGCTAAGTGCACTTACTGTATAGCAAATATTTGGTCTAGTGTTAAGTAGATACATCAAGGATCCAATCAACTGCCTGTACTCTGAAGGATATGCAAAATCAGAATTAGGTGCAGAAATACTCAACTTCTTTAAGTTAGTTTCCATAGGAGTAGACATAGATTTACAATCCATCATATCAATGGCATATTTTCTTGACTAAGGATAAAAAAATTTCCATACTTCTAGTCCTAGACAATAATGCATTAGGCCTAGATCCTTCATTCCAAATTTAGTGGCTAATTATTTCTTATATCTAATGATGAGACTATCTCCACCAATTAAAAATAAATCATTCACATATATATAAGAAATAGAATTAGCAATTCACTATTGAATAGTTTTAAAGTGAAGATTAGAATCAACATCATTCTTGCAAGATCCTAAACTAATCAAATACTTGTCAATCTTCTCATACCAAGCTCAAGAAGTTTTCTTGAGGCCGTAAAGAGATTTTCTTTAATCTGTACACATGAGATTCTCTATCTTGATTCTCATAACCTTCTAGTTATTCAATATAGACAACATTAAAAAAATAGTCTTTATATCTAACTTCCAGCCCATAGCATTAGCTATAATGGTTCTAATATTAGTATATCTAGAAGAAAGAGAAAATGTTTCCTTCTAACTATGAGCTACACATCTAGCTTCATATTTTCAAAAACTTCCATATGGAACTCCCTCTTGATTCTTAATATAAAATTGTGGTAATCAAGTCTCATGAAGATTGTATAATATAAGAATCAATCAAGGAAGGCATCCATACATCAAAGATGAGAAATGTCAATCTTTTCCTTCACTTTTATGAAATGGACCCATAGAATAATCATTATGATCAAGGCATACCTTCAAGTGAAGAAACCAAGCTCCCTCTTAAGATTGAAGGCATGGTAATTCAAGAATCTCTTGAAGAGAAGTATAAACATGATTAAATATCCCAATAGAATGAATTAACATGTAAAGTAACTTATCACTTTATTGACTAGACTTCCACCATTGACAACATATGCCAAGAATGCTCAAAAGGATATTACCAGACTATGATCAACTTCAACCATAGTGTAAAGCTACACAACTTTCTAAAATTGCTTTCTATAGTTGAATAACAGAGTTAGCTATATCAAAAAACTAAGACAAGTGTATGACTTCAGAAAACATTTTACAAAATCCATAAGCAAGGTATATAAGACAATTTGTCTTTCCAGCCAATGCGTAAAATTGGATATGAGTATCAACCACTCAAAAGGATACACATTGTAGATGAGCACAAGCGTATGATCAAAAGGCCAACTTCAATAAGTTAGATACCTCATTCATCTTAGGTTTCATCATCAAGAGAATACTTACAAAGAATGTAATAGGTAGTATACTCAAATTGAAGAGATAATAGCACAATGAATATTATGTGAGGATGGTGAAACCCATGACAAAAAAATACATTAGAGATAAAGGCAATCCTCTACACAAGAGGAGTAGAGCAAGGTTATAATATAAGTATAACAAGGGTCATGAGAGCTTTACAAAGAGATGAAGAGAACCAAGAGCTCCATAGTCACAACCCTACATGACAACCTTATCCAAACATAAAACACTCATAGAACAAAAGATACAGCCCATAAAAGATTTGATGCAAATCAATAGACACGCCATAAGAGTATATAATTAGAGAGCAGCAAGACTATTGAGAATTTCAAGACTTAGATAGAATACAGTGCATCAAAACTATGCAGCAAGTATCATAAAGGATCAGATCATAATATGAAGATAGTAAGGTCATCATTGGGTATAGATACTAAATAGGATGACTAAGACATCTTACCTTTACATGCCTACCACACCAATGACTAAGGTTCCATGTTTTTGAATCTCCTATATATGTATTCATCTTCCTATTTGTGCTTGTTGTTATATCCATCATAATACTCCTAGATTTATATCTGAATACACATCTTGAAGTCTTAAGTGCCAAGGATGTATTTAGATCAAAGCATCAATTCGGATCATTACAAACCATATCAAATAGGATGAGAGATAAACATACTCAAAATAGAGAGTAGGGCAAAAATAACTTCAATAATTTAAATTAGATTAGAACAAATTCTTAACACAAGAACAAAGCTCAAACTAGGGTGGGCTATGTGCAGGATCATGGTGTGCCAAAACAGGCCCTTAAGTGGCAATGAAATTTTAAAAAATCAGAGTTATGCAACTTGACATGAAAATTTGAATAAGTTGTGAACATTATTTTTAAAATATGTAAGAAGAGAATATATCGAAAATTGAATGTAGTTTCTAAGCTACTAGTTGTTTTTTGGAAAAAAAAAATCCTATTTGATGAAAATTTCAAATTTCAATGCAGTGGTACTAAAATTTTAGGAAAAAAATAAGAAGTACACGTATGTCTGACCACCCTAATCACAATCAAATCATAATATTTTTTTACAATATTTATAATATAAGTATTAGACTCGTGTCCGGATGTGACACATTTTTTTTTTTAATTTATTATAAAGTAAATAATTATTTATGAATTTTTTACTACAGCTTTTCAGAAATTCAGAAACTCCTACATTTGACCACCTTAAGTTGGTCAAAACCTTATGAAATTTAATTTTTTTAATTTTTCCCTATAGTAGACGAAGCATAGGATATGATGCATGTTTCAGATTCAAAAAATGTTATACCATTTGAAAGTGTAAAGCGGAAAATCGCGATCGAACCCTAGTTGCTCTCCCCTCTTCCAACTCCAAGGAGAGAGAAGGGAGATTCACTAGGGTTGATGGTTTTCACTTAGGGGAGAGACTTTACATTCAAAAGAGGGGTTGAAACCCACAAGATCCAATCCCACACAATGCAAGATTGGATGCTAAATGCGTTTCAAGGGTTAAGACAGCAAGGCTACCCTCTTTTGTAAAGAATGTTGATAGAAGAATTAAGCTAGGAATGCATATAAAGTGACAAAGATTCACTTATAAACTGAGATAGGGATATAGGATGAAGCTGTGGACCTAGAATTAGTAGTAAAATGTCGATACGGCACTATCCTGCAAATTTGAGCAAAAGTTGACGGGACGATGGCGCCCGGCATGCACACGGTCCTCCGAAAAATCCGCGAAACGAAGGGGGATCTGTTCGTCTCTGCACAAGGATTCCAGATCTTCAATTTCAGCCGCGTACCTACAACCTACACACAGAAAAGCGAAGACGATTGGGGGGTTAGGGATTCGGGGTTTGCCCTTAGGTCAAACCCCGGTTTTGGAATTAACCAAGAAATGAGAAATGTTGTAAATGTAAATGTATGTAATGTAAAACAAGTACTAATACCTTGTTGTAAGGATGTTTGTATCCTTATGTGCGAAGGTATAGATGTTGTTGTTTGTTGTATTGTTGTATGTTGTATGTAGCATGTAGTATGTGATCTCCTCTTCAATGGTTGAATCCTTGTCTTGAATGCAACACTTAGCCTTGAATGGAGACTTAGAATGATCAATTGCTTGAAAGAATGCTTGAATGCTTGAATGCTTGAGTATAGTTTCCACGCTTTTTCCATCATATCCAATGAAAGAGGAAAATGTAGTTTATATACTTGTCATTTAGGGCTAATAGACTGATTTTCCCGACCTTAGGCCGACCAGGAAAGATAATTTTCCAATTTGCAAACATAAAGACCCGAAGTCCAAAAGAGACCGGACCCAAAATAGGACCCAGGGACCAGGGCGCTGGGTGCCCTGGTCCTGAAGGACCAGGGCGCTGGGTGCCCTGGTCCTGAAGGACCAGGGCGCTGGGCGCTCTGGTCCCACCTCCCGGGACAGCAGGGTGCAAAGGAGGTTCAGGCCAGGGTGCAAGAAAATGCAGTTTTTGGTGTCATAATCAGATTTCGGGGTCTCCATTCAGGTTCAGTGTTGCGTCGCCATCGTGAAGACCCAAATGCAGTCGAAATTGCAAGTGTCGCAATTTTAGGACGCTACATTTAGCCCCCACTTTAGCGGGAGTATAAGCGTATGCTCATACTTCCGGTAAAGTACAAGGAAACAACATTGAAAAACTTTCACCACGTCAAGGAGGCAAGATACACCAAGCCCCCAGTGGACTAAGGATTTTACGACTTCGATTGACACAGTAAAAGGGAAGATCCCGAGGGAGAACCATGACTGTCATTAGTAAGGTTCCCTCACTATGAGTCATGCAAGAAAGATATCAAAAATTTTCAAGGCAAAGCTAAATTTGTCAAGAAATTTTCAAGTATCTTGAAAAGATATGAACGAGATGTATGCCCCCCTACGTTAAAGCGATCGCACACGCCTCACCAGGGGTGATTGCTTTAAGGTAGTGATACATATAAGAAATGAGAAAGGAGCACGTTATCACAAGGATTTAGCCCCCAAGTGTGAGATAAGCCCAAGGATAATAGACACAAAACACAAAGCACAAGGTGACTTCGCTTTCCTCGGGGTCAGTATGTTGTATGATAATTCATGTATATCATATGTATGTATGCATAATTGTTCTTCATTCCCCAATCAAGGAAGGTCACCTAGAAGAAGGGAACACATGTGTCTTTTGAGTCAACATGAGAGAGATCGAGAGAGATCTCAATGCTTTGCATCGTCCTCAAGTAGACAACACTAAGGACAACAAATAGAAGAATGAGAATAACACATAGAGGAAGTAACAAAAGAGAGGGGGAGAGAATCTGCTATGCTAATGAAACTAGTCTAGCACGTCATCTACCCCCCAATCTTGCTGATCAATGTTTCGGGAAGGTAGGGAACACGCTAGAGGAGGAACATCCAACACAGTAGATGGAGCTATCACAAGACCCAAACAAGGGCTATGTTCATATCCCAAGCCACGGTGTTCTTGTCTAGGAGCTAGGATAAGTGCTTTAGAAAATTCATTAGATAAATGGTTATCAATATCAACAAGTTCATATTCACTATCAAAATGAACAGGAGTAACATTTGCATCATGAATAACATTTTCATCTATATCATCATCAAGATTTATAAAATAAGATCTTTAACTCACACAGGATCAAGACCATCATGCATCTTATGTTTAGGAGATTTCGGCTCAATCGTCGGCTGAGGAGAAAATGGAATAATGCTTGTTGAAGGTGTTTTTGGGGATTGCAAAGTTTGAGAGGCAGCTGCCTGAGCTCTAAGACGACGCTTTCGTCGGCGTTCACGTGCAGAACGATTTCGTCTAGTCTTAGTAGGAAGTGGAGAAGATTGAGGAGGAGGAATGTTCTCATCCTTATCACTTGGGTGTTTAGGTTGTGGTCTCTTAGGTTGAACAATAGGAGAAGAGGAAGGTCTCTTCTCTCTATAAAAGGAAGGAGGAGGAACTGCTCCATATAAAGGAGGAATTTTTGGTTTAGGAAGGAGACCAAGTCCATCATGACGAGGAGGGATAGGTCTACTTTTAGGAAGTTTATTAGATATAGGCATAGTCACATCCATAGGAATGGGTTGGGAATCTTCTTGAGGAAAGACATTAGTTTTATCTTTCAAAGGAAGAACTTCCTTCTCAAGAATGATAGGAATATCAAGTTTGGGTGTTCTAGGTTCACTTAGAGATAGGATCATATCTGTTTTCCACTTTTGATAAGATTTGAAAAGATGATCACTTCGTGGAGGAAGAGATTGGAACTGTTTAGGCCAAAAGTAATCAATAGGAACACTAGAAGTTCTTTCAGCTGGTTTAAAGAGACTATGATTGACAGTAACAACTTCACCATTATGGGGAAATTTCAAACACTTGTGAATAGGAGAAGCAATAGCTTTCATGGAAGATAGCCAAGGATAGCCTAGCTTCACACGAAATTGTTCAGAAGATGGAATAATAGAAAAGTTCACATCAAGGGATTTGTTACGGACCTCAATAGGTAATGTAATAGAACCAATTGCAGGAGAAGAAAATGCATCAAATAATTTCACAACCACATCTGTTTTGTCATAGATCACTTGATTCAATTGCAAAGTAAAAAGAAATTCTTCAGTAATGATATTAACCATACAAGAAGGATCAATAAGCACTCCACGGCAAGGTGTATTCTTGACTTTTGCAACTATGTATAAAGGACCATCAAGTGCCCTGATAGTTTCACTAGAATCAAAGGTGATGGAAGGTTCTTTAGGGATTTTCTGCTGCTCCACAAAGTTAATCACATTCGGAGTCATGGACACAAGATCATCAGGTGAGATAGAGGAATCAGTAGTAACAATCGCATTAGAGGTATGAGAAGGCAATGGATCAGTAAAAATCTGAAGATTTTGGTTAGGAGGAGCTACAGATGTGTTGCCTTTATCATTCACTCCAGAAACAGAAATAGTATTATTATCAATCAAATCTTGAATTTTCCCCTTTAAAGCAAAACATTTTTCAGTATCATGCCCAGGTTGACGATGAAATTGACAAAAAGATTTGTTATCAAAATAAGGTGAAGTAATCTTTGCAAGATCAATTTGCCTTATAGGAGGAAGAGTAAGCACATTTTGTTCCAATAACTTATTCATAATACTATGCAATGATTCATTCAAAGGAGTAAACTTTCTTTCTCTCTTGAAAAACTTAAAAATAGGAGACACACCTGATGTTGTATTCACATTGTTGTTGATGATGTTTTCATTGAATTTAATGGACTCTCTGTTCGGTTTAAACTTCCCAAATGGTTGTTGACTACTATCACCCTTATCACTCGGAGCCATAGGATGTGATTGTTCCATTTGACTCACAGTCAGTTGATAATTGTGAAGAGTTGCACACAACTGTTGGAAAGAAGTAAACTCAGAAAACAGAAGTTTTTCTCTAATGTCTTTTTGTAAATTAGAAATAAAGATTCTTTGAATATCATTTTCAGGCACTGGAAAAGAAATTTGAGCATACAAATGCTTATATCTACCAATGAAATCAGTCACTTTTTCTTTAACACCTTGTTTACAATGCATTAAATCAATCAAAGTAACTTTAGGACTTATATTGTTTTGAAACTGTTGAATGAAAGCATTTGCCAGTTGTTCGAAAGAAGTAATAGAATAGGAAGGTAACGAGAAATACCATTGTAGGGCTTTATCTCTTAATGTTCTAGTAAACAGTTTTGCAAGCAACCTTTGGTCATAAGCAAAATCAGTACATATTGTTTGAAAGGTCTTAACATGTGTTAGAGGATCACCCTTACCATTATAAAGCTCCAAATGTGGAATTTCAACATGTTTAGGGGGAATAGCTCGAACAATATCAAGAGAAAGTGGGCTCGCAACATCAAATGTGGGCACACTAAACTTAGATTGATTCATAAAGGCAATTTGTTGCTGTAAAGAAGAGATAGTTTGTGCAAGATTGTTAATGGTCGCTTTAGTCGAAGAGTTCATATTAGACGTGTTAGATTGTGATGGAGGTGTTATGTTATTGAAAGAAGGTAGAGAGTAAGGTGGTGGGACACTATGATAGTTAGTCATAGGAGATGATTGGACAGGAGGAACACTACAAGGAGGAATGGAATGATTAAACGAATTGCCCCCTTGCGTCATGTTCATTTGTGGTGATATAATAGGCACACTCATTGAAGGAATGAATGAAGAAGTTGGATTGATTGAAGGAAGAGGGTTAATTGAAGAAGAGGGATTGCCCCCATGACTAGTGATCATAGGAGGAATGTCTTGTATTGAAGTAGTCATTATGTTTGATGTAAAAGTAGGTATGCTAGCAATAGAAGTCGTCAAAGGAATAGAATGATTGTCTTGAGTAGGAGGTTGTGTATAACCTAAGGTTTCGGCACAACTTTTCATAGGCATCACATTTGAATCCACAATGTGTGCAATACCACACAAAATATCAATTCCATTCTTATCACTTTGAAGCATACGTTTTAGACCCTCAATTAAAGGAAGAGCTTGACTATTAGGGTATTCTTGAGACATCCATTGTTGAAAATCGTCAAATTGGTTATCCAATTTTGAAAGTTGTTCTACAGAAACCTCATGGAGAGCTTCTTCATCATTAAGAGGATTAGAGGAATTACCCATGTCCTCGTTAAAAAGGCCATTCAAATTAGGTTCCATCTCCTCAGTAATTAAACCTTGGAAGGACTTAATTCTAAGGCTTCGTCTAACGGGAATAGTGTAAGTAGGGCTTATTGTTGTAAAACTCATGCACTAAAGAAAGAGAGAAGATTTTGAATTTTAAAGGTAGCAAATTTCAGTAAAACCAGCCAATCTTCTAGATTTAAGCTGTTAAATACAATCAGGACAATCTCCCGAAATTTCGGAAAAAATGTCCGGGACCGTGGCGCTTGGAGTGCACACGGTCCTCGCAACTTTTTCCGAAATTTGCAGGGATGAAAGTTATGATGATTTTACAGCTAACTTGAAAAAATTGAGTGATTTTACGACCTGTAGATAGGCCAAATTAAAGTTGCAATTTCAAAATTGAACCCTACCAAGATTGTCGAAAAATGCAAAATTTGAATTTTTAAAAAGAGAGGGAAACTGAAATTTTGAATTTTATGATTTTAGAGGGAATACCAAAAGCAATGCAAGTTTTGAAATTTGAAAGTTGACTCAATTTCACGCAAAATTCAATTTTGAAAGCGGAAATCAAAGTTGTTGTAATGAAGCACTTAATTTCAAAAGTCACAAATTGCAAAAATTTGAATGAATCACTGAAATTTCGAATGAATGCAAACACACTTTTCAGATTTAGGACTGTAAGAACACAATTTTGACACAAAATTTCAATTTCACCAATTTTTGAATGATTAGAAGCCTCAATCCAAGCAATCGCTAGACCAACTTTGACTGTAATTTTGAAGGTGTTAAAATTGATAAAATCAGCCAAAATTCTGGATTTTAGCAGAAAAATATAGTAAGATCTAGCTCCCGAAATTTCGGAAAAAATGTCGGGGACGATGGCGCTCGGGGTGCACACGGTCCTCGCAATTTTTTCCAAATTTTTAGGGATGAAAGATATTATGATTTTATTGCAGAATCCAAAGTTACAGCCGATTTGGAAATGTTTTGATCAGTGAAATTGTCGGACAAAGGTTGAATCAAGAGGGTTTCAAAAATTAGGGTTTTGACACTTAACCACTTAATTTTCAAAATTAAAGCACAAATATGAATTGATAATTTGTAATAGAAGGGCAGATCTGAAACAAGCATTAACAATTAAACATTTCACAAGTTTAATTACTTAAAAAGAAAATTTAGGGTTTTTATGCAATTAACCTCTAAAATTTTGCAAAAGATCAAACATGGAAATGTAATCAAGGAATCCAATTTTCAGATCTAACTATGAATAATCAGAAAGGATGTTCACGTTGGGTTCACCAAAATGTAAGGCAGAAAATCGCGATCGAACCCTAGTTGCTCTCCCCTCTTCCAACTCCAAGGAGAGAGAAGGGAGATTCACTAGGGTTGATGGTTTTCACTTAGGGGAGAGACTTTACATTCAAAAGAGGGGTTGAAACCCACAAGATCCAATCCCACACAATGCAAGATTGGATGCTAAATGCGTTTCAAGGGTTAAGACAGCAAGGCTACCCTCTTTTGTAAAGAATGTTGATAGAAGAATTAAGCTAGGAATGCATATAAAGTGACAAAGATTCGCTTATAAACTGAGATAGGGATATAGGATGAAGCTGCGGACCTGGAATTAGTAGTAAAATGTCGATACGGTGCTGTCCTGCAAATTTGAGAAAAAGTTGACGGGACGATGGCGCCCGACGTGCACACGGTCCTCCGAAAAATCCGCGAAACGAAGGGGGATCTGTTCGTCTCTGCACAAGGATTCCAGATCTTCAATTTCAGCCGCGTACCTACAACCTACACACAGAAAAGCGAAGACGATTGGGGGGTTAGGGATTCGGGGTTTGCCCTTAGGTCAAACCCCGGTTTTGGAATTAACCAAGAAATGAGAAATGTTGTAAATGTAAATGTATGTAATGTAAAACAAGTACTAATACCTTGTTGTAAGGATGTTTGTATCCTTATGTGCGAAGGTATAGATTTTGTTGTTTGTTGTATTGTTGTATGTTGTATGTAGCATGTAGTATGTGATCTCCTCTTCAATGGTTGAATCTTTGTCTTGAATGCAACACTTAGCCTTGAATGGAGACTTAGAATGATCAATTGCTTGAAAGAATGCTTGAATGCTTGAATGCTTGAGTATAGTTTCCACGCTTTTTCCATCATATCCAATGAAAGAGGAAAATGTAGTTTATATACTTGTCATTTAGGGCTGATAGACTGATTTTCCCGACCTTAGGCCGACCAGGAAAGATAATTTTCCAATTTGCAAACATAAAGACCTGAAGTCCAAAAGAGACCGGGCCCAAAATAGGACCCAGGGACCAGGGCGCTGGGCGCTCTGGTCCCACCTCCCTGGACAACAGGGTGCAAAGGAGGTTCAGGCCAGGGTGCAAGAAAATGTAGTTTTTGGTGTCATAATCAGATTTCGGGGTCTCCATTCAGGTTCAGTGTTGCGTCGCCATCGTGAAGACCCAAATGCGATCGAAATTGCAAGTGTCGCAATTTTAGGACGCTACAGAAAGTTATGAGTGTTTTTCAATCAGTATATCAATCAGGACTATTGTCAGAATTCAATTAGAAAATAAATAATAATTATTTATTAAAGTCAAAATAAGACAAGCCTTATATTGTTGGAAAGCTAGGAATGTCCTTAAAAAAACCTTTTTGTTTTATCAATTTTGGCTACAAAAAAGTCGTAAGCCACCTATGTAAAGTCTGGAAAATTAAGGAATACTGAAAAACACGTTTTTTCAGTTGACTTTCAAGGCTTGTCACTTCCAAGCCAAATACTAAAGAATTCCCGAGCCGAAATTTGAAATTTGAAAATTTGACTACAAAAATTGGATATCCAATATCCCATTTTAATCAGTAAATTCTCTAACTAGATTTGTTTATTAATATATTAATATATTAATTGTAAATAAATTAGTATATAATATTAGGGAGAGGGAGAGGGAGAGGGGGGAGTGGGGGGAGAGAGAGAGAGAGAGAGAGAGAGAGAGAGGGAGGGAGGGGGGAGGGATAGAGAGAGCTTAGGGGAGAGTGGGAGAGAGACAGAGACAGAGACAGAGACAGACACACACACACACACACACACACAGATGGGGAGGGGGAAGGGAGAGAGAGAGAGAGATAGAGAGAGATTAGGGGAGAGAGATAGATGGAGATATTAGGGGAGAGGGATAGAGAGCGATTAGGGGAGAGACAGAGATATTAAGACACCATAGGACCCAAAGCGACCCAATATGGTGTCATAACGGGTCGTATGGCATCCTAAGGGGTCATAAGGGTTCATGGGACAACATATGACCCCTAAGGACAACATACGACCCCTTATGACACCATATGGTGTCATTAGGGGTCATATGGTGTCCATAGGCATCATATGGTGTCCTATGACACCATATGACCCCTTAAGACACCAAATTGTGTGTTATGGGTCATATGTTGTCCTAAGGGGTCATAAGACACCATATTACCCAAAGTGACCCAATATGGTGTCATTAGGGGCCATATGGTGTCCTAAGGGGTCATATGATGTCTTAAATGAGTCATATGACACAATATGACCCACTAAGACACAATATGACCCACTAGGACACAATATGACGCATAACGACCAAATATGGTGTCTTAAGGGGTCATATGGTATCCTAAGGGGTCGTAGGACACCATATGGTGTTGTAAGGGGTCATATGCTATCGTAAGGGGTCATATGGTGTCCTAAGGGGTCGTAGGACACCATATGACCCCTTAGGACACAATATGACCCAAAGCGACCTAATATGGTGTCATAACGGGTCGTATGGTGTCCCAAGACACCATATGACCCCTATGGACACCATAGGACCCCTTAAGACACCAAATCATGTCGTTAGGGGTCATATGGTGTCCTAAGGGGTCATATGGTGTCCCATGAACCCTTATGATCTCTTAGGACACCATATGACCCCTAATGACACCATATTGGGTCGCTTTGGGTCATGTTGTGTCCTCAGGGGTCATAAGACACAATATGACCCCTTAGGGCAAAATATGACCCAAAGTGACCCAATATTGTATCATTAGGGGTCATATGGTGTCCTAAGAGATCATAAGGGTCCATGTGACACCATATAACCCCTTAGGACACCATATGACCCCTAACGAGGCGATTTGGTATCTTAAGGGGTCCTATGGTGTCCCAAGACACCATATAACCACTAACGACACCATAGGACCCCTTAAGACACCAGATTGTGTCGTTAGGGGTCATATGGTGTCCTAAGGGGTTGTATGACACAATATGACCCTTTAGGACACAATATGACCCAAAGTGACCCAATATGGTGTCATTAGGGGTCATATGGTGTCCCAAGACACCATATGACCCCTATGGACACCATATGACCCCTAATGACACCATAGGACCCCTTAAGACACCAAATCATGTCGTTAGGGGTCATATGGTATCCTAAGGGGTCATATGGTGTCCCAAGAACCCTTATGACCTCTTAGGACACCATATTGGGTTGCTTTGGGTCATATTGTGTCCTAAGGGGTCATATTGTGCCCTACGACCCCTTAGGACACCATATGACCCCTAACAACATGATTCGGTGTCTTAAGTGGTCATGTGGTGTCAGTCATATGGTGTCAATAGGGGTCATATGGTGTCTTGGGACACCATATGACCCCTAATGACACCATATTGGGTCGCTTTGGGTCATATTGTGTCTTAAGGGGTTGTAAGACACAATATGACCCCTTAGGACACAATATGACCCAAAGTGACCCAATATGGTGTCATTAGGGGTCATATGGTGTGCTAAGAGGTCATAAGGGTTCATGGGATGCCATATAACCCCTTAAGACACCATACGACCCCTAACAACATGATTTTGTGTCTTAAGGGGTCCTATGGTCTCCCAAGACATCATATGACTCCTATGGACACCATATGACCCCTAATGACACCATAGGACACATTAAGACACCAAATTGTGTTGTTAGGGGTCATATGGTGTCCTAAGGGGTCGTAGGACACAATATGACCCAAATCAACCCAACATGGTGTCATTAGGGGTCATATGGTGTCCCAAGACACCATATGACCCCTATGGACACCATAAGACCCCTAACGACACCATAGGACCCCTTAAGACACCAATTCATGTCGTTAGGGGTCATATGGTGTCCTAAGGGATCATATGGTGTCCCATGAACCCTTATGACCTCTTTGGACACCATATAACCCCTAATGACACCATATTGGGTCACTTTGGGTCATATTGTGTCTTAAGGGGTCATATTGTGTCCTACGACCCCTTAGGACACTATATGACCCCTAACAACATGATTTGGTATCTTAAGGGGTCCTATGGTGTCATTAGGGGTCATATGGTGTCCATAAAGGTCATATGGTGTCCCAAGACACATTAGGGGTGGACACCATATGACCCCTAATGACACCATATTGGGCCGCTTTGGGTCATATTGTGTCCCAAGACACCATATGACCCCTATGGACACCATATGACCCCTAACAACATGATTTGGTGTCTTAAGGGGTCCTATGGTGTCATTAGGGGTCATATGGCGTCCATAGGGGTCATATGGTGTCTTGGGACACCATATGACCCCTAATGACACCATATTGGGTCGCTTTAGGTCATATTGTGTCCTACAACCCCTTAGGACACCATATGACCCCTAACAACACAATTTGGTGTCTTAAGGGGTCCTATGGTGTCATTAGGGGTCAAATAGTATCCATAGGGGTCATATGGTGTCTTGGCACACCATATGACCCCTAATGACACCATATTGGGTCTCTTTGGGTCATATGGTGTCCCAAGACACCATATGACCCCTATGGACACCATATGACCCCTAACGACACCATAGGACCCCTTAAGACACCAAATCGTGTCATTAGGGGTCATATGGTGTCCTAAGGGGTCCTATAGTGTCGTAAGGGGTCATATGGTGTCATTAGGGGACACCATATGACCCCTAACGACATAATTTGGTGTCTTAAGGGGTACTATGGTTTTGTTAGGGGTCATATGGTGTCTTACGACCCCTTAGGACAACATATGACCCATAACGACACAATTTGGTGTCTTAAGGGGTCATATGGTATCATACGACACCATATGACTCCTAATGACACCATATGGTGTCATAAGGGGTCGTATGTAGTCCTTAGGAGTCATATGGTGTCCTAAGAGGTCATAAGGATTCATGAGACACCATATGACCCTCTCTCTCTCTCTCTCTCTCTCTCTCTCTCTCTCCCCTAATCTCTCTCTCTCCCTCTCTCTCTCTCTCCCTACCCTAATCTCTCTCTCTCTCCCTCTCTCCCTCTCTCCCTCTCTCTCTCTCTCCCTCTCTCTCTCTCTCTCCCTCTCTCCCTCTCCCCTAATCTCTCTCTCTCTCCTTCTCCTCCTCCTCCTCTCTCTCTCTCTCCCTCTCCTCCTCCTCTCTCTCTCTCTCCCTCTCTCTCTCTCTCTCTAAAATATGACAAATGAAATCTGATATCAGATATCAGATTTCTGCTATCGCCATTAATGTGGTAGTTCAGTAAATAAAAGGCGGCAACGAGAAAAAATTTTAGGACCACAAATTTATACATTAAAATTGGATATCCGATTTTAGTACAAAAAAAAAGAAAAAAAAATCCTTGTGGGCCATTTTGTGGATTCCAATGGCCCACATTCTGCATATTCTATTTTTTGTCGAGGATCATGGGTTTTCAGATTGGTAGAGACAAATTTGTGCTTTTGGGAGATTCTTAAAGTGAAAACTTACATTGTCAATCACGTAGGAGCATATGTGTGGAGGGAAATGGGGAGTAGTAGTCGTCAGAAGTCTAAAAGCAAAAGAAAACTTTCAAATGACCAAATTGAAGTGTATAGAGAAAGAGATAGAGAATGTCATAGGAGGAGAAGACAAGGTACGTTAAATATTGCTAATGTTAATTCAAGTGAAGAGGAAATTGAATTTGAAAATGTGCCACAAGTTATTGAAAATTTTGAAAATGTTGAAAGTGATAATGAAAATGCTCAACATGTGGAAATTTTGACATAGGAGGTGAAAATGTGGAAAACTTTGACATTGAAGGTGGAATTGCTCAACCAAGTGAACCATATGTAACACCTAATTACTTTAGAAGTGAAGACCCTCTCATGGATGAAAGACAAATTCCAAATCCAAGACCTTCAAGAACCCCAGAATGGTTATTTGAAATCGATGAGAACATTATTGCATATCTTAAAGGCAAGAGGTCAACAAGAACCGTTTAGTTGTGGGCTAAACAACTTTTCAACCAAAATTTTAGCAATAAGACATTGTCCGAGCAATGTCAACTCTTTGTTCAATTGCTAAAGATGATAAAGATGAGACCATTGCTAAACAAATTGAAGATTTGTATGAACAAGAAGATGGAGAGAAATTCTATTATTGCAAAGAATTTATTTGACGCTCTCAATTCTATTGGAAAGAATACCAAAGAAAGAGTGATTACAACCTCCTTAATAAGCCATCAATCGAGGAAGGCTCATCAAATGAGACAAACTTGTGTTGATTTTAACATAAACCGTTAAACTTTGGATAGAGCACTTCCACAAAGACAAAGACTTGACGATCCACTTCAACAAGATACATGGGCATTTGGTGGGAGGCTTCCACGTGTTGATAGAAAGTTGACTGACAATGTGAAGGAGGAGATTCAACAATTTTGGCACTCTAATTCTAGAGCGTCACCCAATGTAAAGGACATTTTGAAATTAAGAATCGACAACCGAGACCGCACACCGCATCACAAACATTTCTTGGAATCAAGCCAAACAATGTTGTTAAATTTTTGTTGTGAATTACATCCAACTTTGCAAATTTCACAAAGGTCCTTTGAATCTTTGAAACCATTTTATTGTGTTCCTCTTAAGATTCACTATACTTGTTGTTGCAAGTACCATGTGGAGTTTTCAATGTACCATAAACTTTTATGTCATATTCGCTCTACGATGCATACTAATGAGATGTTGCAGGAGTGTGGTGCAATACTATTTCTGAGATCATCAAGAGACTTGCAAGATATATTTTTATGCCCTAGAGATGATGGCTTCTATTTCTATAGAAATGATTGTTTGAATGAGAAGTACTCAGAATGTGGTGGGTTGTCAAAGTTTGTTTCATGTTTTCATGAGGGCAGCGAACACAAGTTTGGAAAGAATTATGTTGAGAAAAAAAGATACGAGACAGTGAAATATACTTTGAAGAGTGGAGGTGAAGGTTCTAGATGCGAATTAGTCTCAAGAGAAGTGAGTATTGCTGATTTTATTTTGGATTTTAAGGAAAATATTTTCTACAAGTATGCAAGGCACACCCATAGGTCTCAGTGGTTGGATCAACAGTTCAGGATGTGTAAGAACTCTTTCCCGATTGGCCCTATTGTATTAGTGGTTGATTTTGCAGAGAACTATACATTGCAACCACAGAATGAGGTACAGTCTCAGTACTACAATCAGTCCAGATTGCTATTTTTGTTCACATTACATATAGACATGCTCCTGATAGTACAGAAGAGGATAGGAAGATAATCAGGGAGTATCATTTTTATATGAGTGATGATAGATCACACTCCTTTGAGTATGTGCAACATTCTTTTGAGAATTTTTTTGAGTTCTTGCATGAGAAAGGTATTGCAATTGACCGACATATAATATGGTCAGATAACTGTACAGGTCAATTCAAGAATGCCAGTATGTTTTATTGGTTGAGTAGAATGCATGTAGAGAGGTGTATACCTCATATTTGGTGTTTTTTTTAGGCAAAGAATGGGAAGGGAGAGCATGATGGAGCAGGTGCCATGGATTCTGAGTTAGGGCCCATCAAAGTTTGACAATTTTGAGCACTTAGGGCGCTCAAGGGACGACGCCAGTAGGGTATGACCCCAAGCGTTCGATCAAGTGGGGGGGAAAAATAGGAGCATGCATAGGGTAATAATGCATAACTAGACATGTCGGAGCCAATGGTTCGTCATCGTGACGAGCTGAACGAGAAATTGGCCACGCGACAACATTCGATTGAGTGAGACTGACAATTTTTTGCCGACCAAAAAATTGCTGCCCTAATAAAACTGTAGGTAAACTTGAAAAACCGAGATAGGATTTTGTAGTGACCCCTCTTGTGGCCCTGTAGGTTCAAATGGATTATTCGCAGGTGCCATGGATTCCGAGTTAGAGCCCATCAAAGTTTGACAATTTTGAGCACTTAGGGCGCTCAAGGGACGACGTCGGTAGGGTATGACCCCAAGCGTTCGACCAAGTGGGGGAGAAAAATAGGAGCATGCATAGGGTAATAATGCCTAACTAGACATGTTGGAGCCGACGGTTCATCATCGCGATGAGCTGAATGAGAAATTGGCCACGCGACAACATTCAATTGAGTGAGACTGAAAAAATTTTTGCCAACCAAAAAATTGCTGCCCTAATAAAACCGTAGAGCAACTTGAAAAACCAAGATAGGCTTTTGTAGGGACCTCTCTCATGGCCCCATAGGTTCAAATGGATCATTCACAGGTGCCACGGATTCCAAGTTAGGGCTCGTCAAAGTTTGACAATTTTGAGCATGCGCTCAAGGGATGACGTTGGTAGGGTATGACCTCGAGCGTTCGACCGAGTGGGGGGGGGAAATAGGAGCATGCATAGGGTAATAATGCCTAACTGGACATGTTGGAGCCGACGGTTCGTCATCGCGATGAGATGAACGAGAAATTGGCCACGCAACAACATTCGATTGAGTGAGACTGATGATTTTTTCGCCAACCGAAAAATTGCTTCCCTAATAAAACCCCAAGCGTTCGACTGAGGTGGAGGGAAAAATAGGACCATGCATAGGGTAATAATGAATTGTATCAAGTATTGTTCATTAAATGAATTGTATTGTATTGTTCATTAAATGAATTATATTTTTCATTGAATGAATTGTATTGTATTGTATTGTATTGTTGATTAAATGAATTTTATTGTTCATAAATTGTATTGTTCATTAAATGAATTGTATTGTATTGTTCATTAAATGAATTATATTGTTCATTATACAAACAAGACTTACGATGAAATGAAATGAATTGTATTGTTCATTAAATAACCATTATTAACCATTATTAATTATTGGAATGAAGATTAAAGATTTCCATGATAACACCACGCACAGATGAGCAACAATTTATATGATCGAATATCAACTTCTGTATATATAAAATGTCAAATGATTACAAATGTATGTCCATACACAAATATGGCATAAACACTAACTGAAACAAAATGTATGTCTAAATACATGAATGTATGTCCATATACAAAATATATGTACCAACTAGACATGTAAGCATCCCAAAACTATCTATAACATCCTAAGCTACTGATGGATCATCAAAATCGATCCTCTTCGCCGCACTGCTCGGCTCTGAAGGATCCTGCACAAGAAAAACAAACCATAATTAATATTAGTTGTATTATATAATTCACATTCGAAAAGTTAACATAGAAATGAATTATAATTGAACTATTCATGTTTACCTCATCTCCACATTTTCTCTTCAGCTTTGCAAGACTCTTGATGTATGTCTTCGGTAGAGGAGGTATGTTTTGAATATTTTCATACACAACCTACATATGTTCAGAAATGTGACATTGATACAAGTTAGCATATAATTGTCACTAATAATAACAAATTATATCTACTAATCAAAAAATAAAATAAACACACATGTACTCAAGGCATCTCTTCTTCTTCTTCAGGTATATTGGGTGTAGTCAACAAGGATTTGAAGCCAAGAATTCTCTATATATATACACAACAAGTATATGAAACTATCAATCTATGTCTAGACATGTATAATCACTATAAGTTATTTAAACTATTCATTCAATCATATTTGCATTCAATTACCTTTCCCTTGTCTACAACTGCACTACCAGATCTTAAATCACACTGCCCCGCACTCATGCTGCTTGTGCCCTACAAGAGTAAAATAAGATATACATGCAAGTTACTACATAATCTGATTAATACCAATATAAATGATGAGCATGTATGTACAATAAAATACAAACGACTAGGTGCAATAATATATGTATCGTCAAGCTATCAAGGCCAAACAAAATGACTTACAAGGTACCCTCTTGAATCTGTCTCAACTCATCCTCGGTCATCAACTGTTAAATAGACCATGTAAATAAAAATTAGTACTTAATATTATCTAGATTATAAATATATTATTAAAATATAACATGAACTGTGAAAATACAAATCTTACCACTACATCATCAATGTAGATGACGGTGCCTCCTTGCCTCTAGCATGTGAGGACTCCCCAGGGTATCCTCCAGTTTGTGTAATAATATTTGGTGCATCATGCACCTCATAATCTGCACTGTCCATAGGAGGTTCAACGGTTTGTCCAACTGGACCCAAGCATACGTGCCCACACATGACACAACTATGGGGCATGCATATGTGTGGAGCCGAGGATGATGTGTCAACGCCACCAGATGCACTGCTACCATCAAGTGTAGGCTGAGCTACTGATGCAGCCTGAGAAACCAAAAGGCTACTCAAAGAGTGAATAACCGATATGGTCCGTGAAGCTACCTCACAAATGATATCAGGATGTTGCACTGCAGGTGGGGGATCAAGAGGAGGAGGGGGGACATATGGGCCCTGGACTACTCTGACTGCCCCGGGTCTATTTTGGGGCATACCTAAACCTACACCCTGGAAAGGTTGGATGTCAAAGTAGTTCACATGTTTGCATAAAACAAACTCAACATACAATTTTATTATGAAATAGAAGGGGATATCAAGATTGTTGTTGGGTGGTTTGTCGAAAACCATCCACCAACGATCCCAAAAGTTTTTCACAATCCCATCATTTGTGCACCATTTAATAGAAAGTTTTTTTGGGGGGGATCTATGGGTTGACCAGTGCGGGGATTAACAAACAATGATGCGATTTTGGCTTTGGATATCTCGAGATCCTTGATATCCTTATACAACAAGCCATTTGCATATTTTTTCCTCATAGAATCTCACCACAAAAGGGCGGCATTGTGCTCCTCAGTCATGGTTTCCATACTCTTTATGATCGATGTGAGAGGATCAAACATTGGGTTTAGACGAGGGATCCTACGATATACTTCTGCAATCCCCCTCAATCCATTCAAATTTTGTGCAATCAAATCCTGAATTGAGGGGGGGTTTGGCAAATGAGGGTTTGGTTGTTGCAGTTGTGGTTGGTCAGTGTTTTCATTGTTATCCTCAATTTTTAAACTAATTGAATATAAACAATTAAATTTAGTTAACAAATTTAAACAATTAGGTATTTGATTTTAAAAAAACCTAGTTTTCATGAAAAAAACCATATTTTCAATGAAAAATCAAATAAACATTAACAAAAAATACAAAAAATGAATGAAAATGATTGAAAACGATAAAATTCTTACCTTTCAATCTATTTTTTAGCAATTTTTTGCCAAAACACCGGATATCGGGTGCACCGGATATCAGATTTTGATAAAATTGCACAACCCGTGAGTTAAAAATGACTCACGAGTTGTCACTGTCAAAATATATTTGTCTCAAAAAATTAGATATCTGATTTTTATACTTAAATTATTTTAAAATAACATATATAATATAATAATATATTATATAATATAATAATATATTATATAATACGTATTGTATTATATTATAAAATATAATTATATATTATATATATTATAATATATAATATTATATTATATTATATTATATATTATATAATACGTATTATATAATATTAAATATTATATTATATTATATATTATAATATATTATATAATACGTATTATATAATATATTATTATATTATAATATAATATAATAATATATTATATAATATATATAATATAATAATATATTATATAATATATATAATATAATAATATATTATATAATATATTCGATTTTAGGATATCCGATTTGCATAGGTAATTACCAGGCCAAGGTGTACTGACACCCAGGCCAAGCAAAAAGTCAACACGGATTTTTTCGCGTTTTTAGGCGAATGAAGAAGGCTATTTTTTTTAACATCACCACTTTTTGGCCCCCCTTGATCCTACACTAACCCGGTGATTGTTACAAACCCTAGGAAGATAGTTATGCAACCCTTAAAGGAATACTAAGATCTAAAAACAAGTGCACAAACCGACATATGAAAGCACCCTCAGATGAAGTAGTTAACAAGCAAGAAAACTTTGTGCACTAGATAAGACACCAATAACAATAAGGCAATCAGATGCAAATCTCCAAACCAAGTGGACCCTACAATTGAGAATAGAGGAATGAGAACACCTGAAATAATATTCTTGCTATCATCCCATCGATGCCCTCAATTTGCCAGCAGGCATATTGTCCAGATTTGTTGTTGATTCATGCTAGCCCTAGTCCTACAAAAGAAGTAATGCAAGATCTACCTTCAAGTTGTTAGGATTTATAGAAGGAACCTGCTTTAATACCATGTTAATTTTAAGACCAGACAGATAACAGTAAGCAGAAAATAACAAAGAAAACACACATAACACAGTAGTATCCTGGGAAAACCTCCCTCTTCGAGGTGAAAAACCCAGCAACAAGTCTTAGATGTTTAATAGGCAGTAATCACAAGTGATTTTACAATATGCTTCAGTACTTGAAGTTGTCAGCACATAATGGACAATAATAGCTTCAACCTGGGGAGTGAACTTATCTGCAATTCGGATGTTGTTGTCCCAAAGATGAAGTTTGATGCCCTTTAAATGGAATTCGTTGACCTCCCAAGGTGATAGCAATGCTTCAGATAAGGTTCGTTGAGCTTCCAATAATATTTGTTGTCTTATAATAGTGTTCGTTGAGCTCTCAATGATGATCATTGCCTTTAGATGATATTTGTTGATTTCTGATCATAATATGTTGATCGCTGAAGTAATTCACTTATGACAGATAGGAATGTATTTTCCAAAATGTATATCCAATGCTTGTAAATGACTTTGTATATATATGTGACCAACTAACCTATAAGCCTTAGGTCGGCCTTGCTAAATGATTTCATAATAATCTAAGGTTGGTGCCCAATATAGGGTCAGACCAATAAACATTTACAAGTTACATTTATATATAGGTCTTGTCCTATCCACAAGTTACATTATACATAGGTCTTGTCCTATCTACAAGTTACATTATACATAGGTATTGTCCTATTCATAGCAAGATATAATTACAAGTTACATGTATTTTATCCCAGCCCTAAGTTACATCATTTGTCTTCACGTTACATGTGTTTGGGCCCAACCCTAAGTGGTTCGGATTGCATGAGAGATAATACATAGGAATTTTTTATTGTCATTGACAACATTAAAATTCAATAGTCAGGTATCCGAGCTAGCTACAATTTTTAACAATGCTCACACATGTGTGAGCACATATTGGGAAGAACATGGAAATGACAAGTGGAAGCATTTTTTGCAAAGTGTAAGAGTCTTGTGTTTGAGGAGGATGACATGTGGCTAAAAAGGGAAAGTTTAGGGTGGCTCTTATGGGGAAGAGCATTCTCACACATGTGAGCACCCTTGGGTCAAAGATGAGGTGGAGGAGAAAGTGACCCTTGCATACAAGCTCATTTATGAGGGAGAGTCACATGTGGACCTAGGTAGGTGGGATGAATTTAAAATTTGGGAAAATACTAATGATAATTAGGCTTAATGGAGGGGGTTAAATGGAGGATTTGTAGGAATCAAGATATTAGTTAAATAATTATGCATTAATTAACTAATTGGAATTAGAAGAAATATTGAAGGAGTTGACTAAGGTTGGGGATTAATTTGAATTTTAAAAGAATTAGGGATTTATATAATTAATTGATAAATTAATTATATGGCTAAGGGATAATTAAATATAATTTAATTAATTTTAAGAAGAATGAGAACTAACATAATTAATACAATTAATTATGTGGGAAGGGATAAATTAATTAAATATTAATTTGATTAATTTTAGGTGTCTACATGTTCAACAAAGATTTGCAAACCTCGATATTCTTTGTTTGAAAGAGGTTAAAAAAAATAGAATCTTTCTATTATTTACTTTATCATATGTCCAGCTAGTCAATTTTTGTGAAGAAACCATGAGGCAATATGTAGTCATTCAATGGTTGTTTTCTTAGATCTCCAACATGACAAGCACATTTAGTGGACTAGGGATATGACCCTACCAATAGTGTTATGGACTCTCTTAATATTGATAGTCATTCTTTTGACATATTTAATTTTTATGGTCTCAACAATAAATTGTTCAATGATCCAATCTTTGGCACCCTCATTTAAATCGTAAGTATTTTCTTAAAAGGCTAGATAGATTCATGATGTCAACTCAATGTTTTCTCTCTTTTGCCAACTAATTTTCCTTGCCTATTAGGAATTTATTTTATTTTTTCCTTTTAAAACACTTCTCAATATTTTATTTCATTCAATGGTTGTTAATATTATGACAAATTAGACATAAGCAAAGCTTACGACAAAGTTGATTGGCGCTTCCTATGTAAATGCTTGGAGGCCTTAGGATTTTCCAAATCCTAGATCAACCTAATCTTTGAATGTATATCCACCCCCAAATTCTCGGTCTTGGTTAATGGTTCCTCGGAAGGTTTCTTCAGAAGCTCAAGAGGGCTCAGGCAAGGAGATCCTATGTCCCCCTTCCTCTTCATCATCATGGCTAAAGCCCTAGGTAGATCCATCTCTAAGGCCAAAGAGGAAGGTGGGATCCAAGGAATCCCCATTACCAGCGGCCTCCCTCCCTTTACCCACCAGCAATTTGTTGACGACACGATGCTTTTTGGGCAGGGAAGTGTAAGGGAAGCGAGCGCCTTCAAAGGCATCCTTAATTCCTATATGCTAGCCTCAGGTCAAGAGGTGAATCTAGCCAAGTCTGCAGTTTTTATGTTCAACATAGACCCCTCCTTAGGAAAAGTGATCAGCAATGTCCTGGAGATTAGTGAAGGAACTATTCCTTGCAAATACCTAGGCATTCCCCTTGACAAGGATAGAAGACCCTCAAAATTATGGGACAACTTGGTGGATAAAATCAAGTCTAGGATTAACACTTGGAAAGGAAAATGGCTCTCATCTGTAGGTAGAGCAACCTTGGTTAGATCGGTCTTGTCAGCTATGCCAATTTACCAGCTCTCCTGTCAACATTTATCTTCTTCTAAACTTGCAGAGCTCAACAAGCATCTCAGGACTTTCTTTTGGCAAGGTGCTAATGACAACCATAAAATATCACTCATATCCTAGGACAAGATATGCAAACCTAAAGAAGAAGGAGTTGGCATTAAAAACCTTCATGATCAGGGCAAAGCCTTGGGTGACAACTTGGTTTGGAGGATGTTCAGAACCCCCCACCTCAAATGGGCTCGCTTGCTGCACCACAAATACCTTAATGGAGGGAATCCTATCCAAATCTTCAGAGAAACCAACCCTCCCAGAGGGTCCTACCTATGGAATTTTATGTTAGACTGTAGGAGGATTGTCTCTGACACACTTACTTGGAACCTGGGGTCCGGGGATAAAGCTCTTTTCTGGTCAGATTCATGGGGTGGATATAAGGCTATTGATAATATCCATGACTTTGGTGCTACTTGCATCCTTCTCGAATCTCTTAGAGGACCCCTGTTAAACAACTGTATCTCCCCTTCAGAGGATGGGGCTCGTTGGCAATGGATCAAGAAGGAAGATGAGGATATCCCTATAAGGGATAAACAAAAACTTATGGCAATTCTTAAATCAAGGAACATTGCCTTAGGTTAGAATGAGGACAAGCTCATCTGGGATGGCTCCCTAAGAGGAGAATACAACTCCAAGGATGGGTACTCTCTCATCTCCAAATCATTTATAAGACCTATGACTGATCTTCCCTTGAAACTTTGCTAGGATAAATAATGTCTGCCTAAGACAGGTATCTTCTCCTGGCTTGCAGTTCAGAACAAGCTCCAAACTGCAGACAAATTTAGAAGAATGGGGTATGAGGGCCCTAGTAGATGTCCTCTTTGTGAGGCAGACGAGGAAGACACCAATCATATCCTCCTTAACTGCCCCTTTCCTCACAAATGTTGGATCTGGTTCACCAACAAACTTGAATGGTCTGCGGCCTTCCCCCACACCATCTTTGGAATGCTCAAGGCATGGCCTCTCCTCAGGCGTGGCTGTCTCTTTGAAGGTATATGGACAACTCTTCCTTCTTCTATTATGTGGGAACTATGGAAGGAGAGAAATAGACGTCTCTTTAAGAATGAAAAACTAGAGGTTCCCAGAATCATTAACAGGATAGAGTCAGCTATCACTAAGCTCATGAACAACCAACTATCATCAGGCACATTGAAGAATGCCTCTATCACTTATTGGGATGAAAAGATGAAAAAACGTTGTGAAGGCTTATCCTTTCCTCCCTTTGTAGGAGATGGTCCTATTGTAAGTCTTCGATCAAGGGATGCATGTAGATGGAAGCCCCTAGGCGTAGGTTGGGTGAAGCTAAACTTTGATGGGGCATCCCGTGGCAACCCAAGGCAAGCAGGGATAGGATGTGTTGTTCATAATTGGGAAGGAAAGGAACTAGCAACCCTTGCCTCTCCGGTTGGCATCAAAACCAACAATTGGGCGGAACTTATGGCCCTGGTGGAGGGTCTGCATTTATGTAGGAAACTAGGAGTTAAGAACCTAGAAATCAAAGGAGATTCGGCTATAATTATCAATGCTCTGAGGAAAGGTAGTATGCCTAATTGGAGACTAAATACTTTGCTATCAAAAGCTCTTGACTTATGCAGAGATTTTGATAGATTCATAGTCAATCATATTTATAGGGAGGGCAATAAAAGAGCGGATGAGTTGGCCAACTTGGGAGTCGATGGCATCAATCTCCTGTTTGTGCCACCTTAAGGCAACCCGCTCTTTTGTTTTTGTATCCTAAGTGGTCGTTAGCATGTTTCTCCTTTCATCCCCTTATGTTTCTCTTACCCAGACTCTGTTTTAACCCCCTTATTTATTCCTCTTCCTGCCCCCTGTATTTACGTATAGATACTCAGACAAACATTCAATTTAAATATGCCCATATATCTGTTCTCCCAGACTTTAACTCGGGTAGTTAGGCTCAATCCATGGTCAGATATAATCATTTAAACACAAATCTCAATAATTTTATTTTTTTTATTCCTCTCCTTCATACCCATTTAGTCTTCCATCCTTTAGCCCAAGGAGAGGCCTCTCGTCTAATATTTTTGTATATACTTATCTGGGCACTTTCATTATCAGACCCTCACCTTGATTCAGTCATCTATCTTCATATTCAGCCTCTCATCGGCATATATATATATATATATATATATATATATATATGCAGGTTTTATCTCACATTCTTGCAGCCCATGACCCTTTCATGAATTATCTGGGACAAACAAGCACTCTCAACTCATGTAACAATTTTCTCTTTACAGATATATAGGCATTTCACACACACACACACACACAGATATATATATCTTAACACCTATATTAAGTTAGATCCTTGATTCTCATATATATATATATGTGTGTGTGTGTGTGTGTGTGTGTGTGTGTGTGTGTGTGTGTGTGTGTGTGTGTGTGTGTGTGTGTGTGTGTGTGTGTGTGTGTGTGTGTGTGTGTGTGTGTGTGTGTATACATATATGTATACATACATGACATATATATATATATATATATGTCATGTATGTATACATATATGTATATATATACATATATATATATATATGTATACATATATATATATATATGTATACATATATATGTATATATACATACATACATATATATACATACATATATATGTATATGTATATATACATACATATATATATATGTATATATACATACATATATATATATATGTATATATATATGTATATATACATACATATATATATATGTATACACACACACACACACACACACACACACACACACACACACACACATATATATATATATACTCATACATATTCATATTTATATATATACATTTATATATATACTTATATATATGCAGGTTTTATCTCACATTCTTGTAGCCCAGGACCCTTTCATGAATTATCTGGGACAGACAAGCACTCTCAACGCATGTAACAATTTTCTCTTTATAGACATATAGGCATTTCATATATATATATACACACACACACACACAAATATATATGTATACATATATATATGTATATTATATATATACATATATATATGTATATTATATATATACATATATATATATGTATATTATATATATATACTCATACATATTCATATTTATATATATATGTTTTGATATATTTTTATTTTTATTATATATATATATATATATATTCTTATTAGTCTCTTGAAGTTTACTGATCTTTCATCCTTGAATATAGGCTTAAATCCTTTTTTATCCATCTCTTCATTTATCTGAAGGTATATATGTCTTTTCTCATTTTCATAATTTCTTAGAGTCATACACTTTGGTGGCATCACTTTATCTTCCTTTAAAATGTCATGTTTCATCGATGTTACCTTTGTTTCTATGAAACCATCATTATCGTCAATGAGCCTTGTGGTTTCATCGATCTCCTCATTTTCATCAAAATCTTTACCTTACTTGTTCATGTCGATGTAATGCTCCATCGGTTCTTCGAAACCCTATTTTTGATAGGAATCCTTTTGTCATTGTGTTTCACAACCGTCTTATCGATCTTTAAGTTTATCGAAAATGGTTCCTCATTATTCGGCTTTTGCATTGGCATCAATGAAATTTTTGGGCAAAATGAAATATCAAGGATCACTCCCACTAAGACCAATGCAAGTTGAAGAACTATTTCAACAATGGGGAAAAGACTTTATAGGAGAAATATCAGAATAGTCAAGTAGAGGACATAGGTGGATTTTGGTTGCCACGGACTACTTTACCAAATGGGTGGAAGCAATACCTACTAAACAGGCTACCAGTAAAGTGGTGGTGAAATTCATACTGGAAAATATCATTGCTAGATTCGGTGTTCCTGCTAGAATCATCTCTGATAACGGCATGGCTTTCAAGTCTGAAGAATTTAATACCTTTTGTGAAGAGTATGGCATCACAATATCTCATTCATCCCCTTACCACCCTCAAGGTAATGGGCAAGCTGAGTCAAGCAACAAAAACATCCTAAAAATCATCAAAAGGGTGTTGGGACAGAATAAAAAGGCATGGGACTCAAAGCTGAATTTAGCATTATGGGCAGATAGAGTGACAGTAAAAAAATCTGCAAGGAAGTCTCCATATGAACTAGTTTATGGTAGAAAGGCAAGAATCCCTTTGGATAACCTCCTAGTTGTACATAAATTCATAACACAAGAAGGAATAGAGATTGATGACCCTTTACAAGAGAGGCTGATGTAGTTGGTAGAGCTTGATGAAGTCAGGGTACAAGCTCAAGAACAAAACATTAAAATCCAGAATCAAATGAAAAGGTTATATGACAAAAGAACAACAGACAGAAAATTTAAAATTGGTGATTTGGTTTTGATGTGGAATGCCAGGAGTCAAGATAAGGGTAAACATGGCAAGTTTGAAGCTTTATGGCTTGGATTGTATGTGATTATGGATAAAGAAGGAAAAGATTCTTATTTTCTCCAAAATACTATAGGAGAAATTCAAGAATTGCCAGTGCATGGATAGTTCTTGAAAAACTTCTTTTCTTAAAAGGGGCCTTCTTCATGTACAATAGTTTAGGTTTCACTACCATTGTAAAAACCACATTTCCTTTAAATCTTCTTTCCTTATACATAAACCAAAGAGTCTAGATTCTTGAAGGTATCTGTAGCATACCCCCATCCCCAGTTAAAGCCATCGTTGAGCATCAAATCTGAATTAAGTAAAATATCTTGATTTGAGAAATTTAATCATTAAAGCCCCCTATTGTTAGAAGAAATCATCATTTTCATTAATACCATGATAGCCCACAAGTCATCAAGTGGGTATAATAGCATCCTATAAAGATATCCGGATTCAAATAGTATCAGTGAGACCCAACGATGTCTCATCAATATAGAAGGGCTATTAAAGAAAGGAAACGTCGATGAACTTCAGAAAGGACTCATCGAAGACAATAATTCCATTGACAAAAGATATTGAGGAAAGCGGAGATGGTTTTCATCGACGGGAAAAGGTCTTCGAGGAGATAATACCATCGGTGCAAAGGGACTCACCGAAAGAAACGTTCTCATTGAAAGAATAAGGTCGATCGGATAGAAGGAAGCTACATCGATAAAAGATATCGATAAGGATATGAGTTTCGAAGGCATGTTACCGATATGTGTGGTTTTACCGATGCAACTTTATCGAGGAAGATTACTAATGAGCTCATCGATGAAAGATGATAGTGGAAGCTAATCATCAAAACAAAGATGGCCTCAATGAAACAATAGACCCATTCATCGAAGGAGTGTAGTGATGTCGATAGAAAATGTGTTGCAATGGAAGGATAAAGGAAGTTATCAAAGCCCAGGGTTTCTTCGACATGAAACCCAATGGACATCAGATATATATCAATGAGGAAATAGGTTTCGAGGAGGCTAAAAGACATGTCTCTGATACGCGTGGTTTCGTCGATACAACTTTATTGGTGGAAGACGACAAGGGAGGATAAAGAAAGGCTTCAGTGAGACAATAGATCCATTCATCGATGGGGCATAGTGATATCGATGGAAGAAGTATTTCAGTGGAAAAATAAAGGACGTCACCGAAGCCCAAGGTTTCTTCGACATAAAAACCCGATGGATATCAGATAGGTAGCGGTGAGGAGATAGCCATAGCGACCGAATACAGTATTTCGATGAATGAAGGAAATACTTGATCGAAGTGATATTCGAAACAAAGGTGTTGGTTAACGTTTATATGTTGAAAAGCCACAACGCTTGGTGATAATGTATACTCGTATATAAAGGAGGGAGCTTTTGTAATATGGAGGATAATTAGAGAAAGAAGTAGATTATAGCCTCAGGCTTACCACTATACTATTTTACCGATAATGGTTCCTCATTTTGTTTTTACCGATGGCATGTTATCGATGAAAATCTCTTATGTTTTATCAACCTTTTGTCTTTCGATGAAACTGTCACTGTCAGCCAATAACTTTAGTATCTCTTCGACAACCTTCTTTTCTCAAAAATTCCTATCGATGAAACCTTCCCCAGTTTATTCAATCTCATCATTTCGGTAGAACTATCTTCTTTGGTGAATTATTCACATGTCCTACCGATATCGTAGTTTCTTCAGCAACCTTGCTTCATCAACAAAATCTCCTTTGGTTTCTTTGATATACCTTTTATTGATGAAAAATAATGCTTTCGATAAGTCCCTTTCGAAGTTCATCGAGGCCCAAGTCTATTCGATAAACAATCTTATCAATGAAACGTCAATAGGTTTCTTTGATACAACAGGTGTACCATTTCGGTCAAACTAGACATTTCGGTGAGAGGTTAGTGTGTGTATCCAATGGCTTTGGTTTGGGTGATAACTTTTAGGATTCTGATGTCGGTGGAAGTTTCAAGGGTTCTATCAAAATTCTTAAGGGCATTCTTGATTTCATTTTTTTAGAAAACTTTCGTAGCTTTAATTAAAACCATGGAATTCTATTGATTTAAATTCAATGCTCAACACCACCCCTGACCATAATCCTAACCCTAACTCTATCCAATATTTAAACCCTGACCCTGATATTATACACTTAATAACTATAAAATAATATTACAGTTTCAAAATAAGAATATAATAGTATTATACTTATCATATGGCACTCTATTAATATTATATTACTAATAAACTACAAAAATAATATTATAACTAAACATAATTTAAAATAATAATATAATACATTTCAAATATTTCAAATTATCTCACTTAAAGCTTTCCCATGACATTCAATTAGGGCCTGGAAGGCTCTCGAACCATATTATTTAAGATGGTAGCTCCCTGTGATCTCTTTGCAAGAATATTTATGGAATTTGCCTTGTTAATATTTATTGAGTTTATGCTCTTCGATGGGTAATCACTCTCGCATTATGTTTCGGGAGATTTTTTGAGACTAATATTTTGAGTTGTGTATCCTAACAGGATGACCATCCAGGAAGGTATGATATATTGTATAAGTTGACCTGTTCGGTTTTCCTTTTCCTAACATTCTGGTGAGAGATTTTCTCAATATTTTGTGCAACATGAGGAGCAGAGCATGCTTAACCCTGTGTTTCAGGAATAGCAAGAACTGTCGCCCACAAATGGCAACATCACCCCAAGATGGGCAATCTGCTGCTCAACTTTACACAGAGGATTTCTACATACAATCTTCATTATTTTGGACAAGTTCCCTTTGTGATCTTGTATCTCCATTTTGTATCGCAATCTTAATTTTTTTTTATCCTTGAGGGATCTGGGCTTGACCGGAGGTTTTCTTCCCTCCATTCTTTCCTACCAATGCCCACACCGAATGTAGGTGTAAATGTAAATCTATATATTTTTTAAATTAATAAAATTCTTTGGCCTTGGCCTTTTATCGATCAAAAAAAAAAATATTAGAATTCAAAAAAATGTTTTTTTCTAAATACCTCTTTGTTGAGTCATCAACCTACCCTTCTTCATAACTATGTCTCCATTATCAAATTGAATGGATTAAGTGGGGAATGATTCTCTTAAGCATAACTCCTAGCTTCTTTACATTTATGGGCACCAAATCATACATTTCTTCTACCAAGCTTATGAATCCACTATCATAGAACATTGTTGCATTGTCATCAAGCTAAAAGAGAAACCCTTTTCTCCTTCTCTACAAATGCATGTTTTCAAACTTGACCAACACAAGAAAATCATAGATAATCACTCTACAAGAGAATCCCAAATAAAATCTTACCTTCACTAGCTCAAAGTTAGGGATGGAGCTTCTAGGGAGATTTATTATCTATAAGTCCTTATCATACCTCTTAAGTGATCAAGCACATTAAAGAAGGATCTCAACTCTTAGAAAAAATTTTAATATTACTCAAGCCACAAGTTTTCAAAGCCCAAGACACATCTCTAGAGTGATCAAATCATCTTCAACAATGCATTTAAGAAATCCTTGTTTCCCCCACCAATAGATCTTTGTATGAGCAACTTTTAACTCAAAGGGACCTTCATAAGGTTGTTTTCTCAAATACCAAGATACAATATATTTTCTTGTGAATGTTACAAAGACCTTTGGAACATCTATAATTAGCTCTATAAATTTTATCTAGAGGCTTATAATTAAAATATTTAGAAAATAACATTATATAAGGAAATATTTAAGTTAGTACCTAAGGCTATAGATCCAAAAGATATTTGCAATTCGTAATTAATTTTTTTTCTTAATGACTCTTGACAATTGGATTAGCAACTTGTATGGTTGCTACAATTGTACTAACCTCTCCTTCCAATAGAGGCCAATGCCCTCCTCAAGGGGGTCATTGTTGTAAAAATCATAATGCACATAGACACAACTATCATGATAATCCTGCTTCTCAACAAAGAGCTTATGAACATAATACTCATAGATGGCCTCCAACTTCGATCACCCTTAAACTTCTTTGCAACCCTATAACAAGTTGCCTCAAGTTAAACTAATCGTGGCAAGTTTCTGCATCTTTCCTTGGCTATTTGTCTTCCTAGGGTTATTGACCAACTTTCTAAGGATTTGTAGAATGAACAAGATTATGATTATGTTCTTATAAGCTGAAAGCCCATATGAAATGGTCAAAATAATCTTGATATGTGAAAGACAAATAATTGTAACTCATTTTTTACTTTTTTTAATAAATATATAATTTAAAATCTCACCTTGTATAAAATATAAAATGTACATTTTCCACCTACCTTTTCTAAGTGATAATATATTTTTAACAATATAGAGTTAATATGAATAATACATTATATCTAAGAATATTTAAAATGACAATTTCAAACAAACCTAAGTTCAATATTCTATCTCTAAAATTTCAAAATAAAATATGTAAAGAAAAAAACGACATTATAATAATTTCTATCTTATAAAGTTAAACTATACATCGAAAAAAACATCGCCCAATCAGTTTTGCACCAAAGTGCTTTAATTTCTCCTAAAAGAACTCATGGATTGCATCTTCAGCTCTAATTTTTAAGAGACCAACCAATGCCATAAGATCTAGAATGGTTAATACGGGTAGCGAATCTAAGTATAATAGTCTTTATACAACTGTTCTTGATTTAACAAGTATATTTTTATTAAAATAGATAATGGTAATAAAAATAGATTCTTTTATAATCCAAGATATCAATGGTTAAGTAGTATGAGAATATCATTTTTTCAATCTTATTATGTAAGACATTTTTCTTGTATATAAGAGATATATAATATTTCCTATTCCGAAATATATATTTATAAAAATAATTAATAGTAATAAAAATAAATTTAAGTTCTTTTATAATCTACAATATCATATAAACATGACACATCTCATGACACATTTTAGCTATCCAAAAAAAATTTTGAAAACTTTTATACATGGAATATTTCAACTGTTCAAATTTTATAACTGATTCTCTTCCTGTGGTGGCAAAGAAGGCCTTCTCTCCAACTCGTCATAAAACACTGTAAGTTCCTCCTGCAAAAAAATCCAAATGATTTGAAAAAATGAGAATCTTCAGAATAGCTAGAGCTACATGATGAAATGGCAAGACAACAGACTTTTTAAACAACCTTTTCAATATAACTCCATTTATGTGGATCAAAATAAACATATGACCCCTTCTCATACATATTTGTCTTGATTCTGGGTTGCTCACTTCCATTGTGCTTTAGCCATACACGAAGTTGTTTATGATAAAGCCAATCTCTGTTATGCCTGAAATCACCATTTAATAATAAGTTTCTTGTTAGTAGCAGAAATATAGAGAGTCAAATTATGCTCAACTAAGATTTCAAATAAAATCTTGAAAGTGCAGGAAGATATTTACAATTCATTAGCAGCAAGAAGCTGAGCCTCATCATTTGGTGTACTGTAAAATATGAAGAAAAGTGTATCCTGATTAAGATCAGCAATATAGCTTGGCTGCAAGCAATAAAATGCAGACATTCAGTTAGTAAAAAAATCAACAATACGATATATTAGAATTATTCTAGAAATCTTTGGATTTATCTAAGATCTCTATACAATGAGGCAACTATAATTCATTCATTATTAGTTAGTCTGATCTTTGATCTTTTGATCAAGAAGCTTATATAATTTCTGAATCAATAAAACAATTTATCTGTTTTACAATTTTGTATTTCTTTTAGTCTAATGGGTTTGATAGAGTTGTATGGATTAGATTGTAAATTTCATTAATAATATTGAAGGGTTCAAGGTTATTTATGATATGATATAATGGTTAAATTGTGGTATTGTAGATATTAAAATTAAAGTTTAAATTTTTGTTAGGTCAATGTGTTAAGGAATCTTTCATTCTTTCAGATTTTGTTGAGCTAACTTCTTGATGTTTTGACTCAAACAACACATTTTAAGTTTTGACTTGTTTAGATGGCTCATCTGAAATCACCCTAGCTTCTTCAATATGACCCACATATCAGTCAAAATTTAGAATGTGTACAGGTTTTGTATTCCTGCAAGCTCCAGTTGGACCATTGTGTTCAAGGGATTAAAGCCCCCCCTAAATTAATATGCTTGATGGTTTGAACCACCAGTATTAATACAGATTATTCATGCAAGGAGGTGAAGCCCTCATATCATGACCCTACTAGTTCATAACTCTGAATAAAAAAAGCATTGAATCACCAAAAAGAAAATTATTCAACTGTTTAAGATATAACTTGCTTGTACTTTACCTAAAGACAGACATGGGTCTTAATATGAATAATCAATAATATTTTCTTTCTATATAAATGACTATTCATAAATATCAAAATTAGTTCATTATATTTTTTATCAATAAAATCATATAATACCTTGGTTTAGAATTTTTAAATTTGATGTCGAAATATTTTTCTATCAACATTTCAGATAATACTCCATGATCCATCGTCACAATTAAAAAATTCAAAAAAATAAATGAAAAAAATACAGTTAAATCAAAAACCTCCAATTAATAGACTAAAATTTTATATCTAATAGAATACTTTACTATTTTTACATATGCAAATCTGCAAACTTGCTATTAACTATTTGATCAGATTTCTTTAAACATTCTGATTTAAAGAAGAAACTGGGTTTCCAAGCCGTTTATATTACCTTGAAAAGAACACTTTTTGAGCAAATGTGTTCATGGAAATGGAGGAAGAAGCCTCACGAGTTCAGTATTAACACTTCAGTTTTGCCTTGGGTTCATGATAGCTCAGCTTAAGGGACTTTATCAGACTTTTTGTATTGGGTTTAAATCTATTTGTTAGTTTATATGCCTATAATTAGTTTTGCATATAATCTTCTACAGACTATATATCTTTGTCTATATCACATTCTAATACTCACGAACATATTGTATACAGTTGTAACTAGATTTTCTTTCTGCAATACAAATATAGGCTTTTGTCTTTTAAAAAAGAAAAGAAAAGAGCAACTATCTCATCAGATATAAAAGTAGAACATAAGAACTATTACAATTAAGACTGCTAAAACCAATCTGGACAATTAAAGAGAAGAAAAAACATGATAGTTGATCAAAGAAATGAGTTAAACTTACATGTAATCTTGGAACTCGGCGAAGATAACAGCTTGGCAGCTTATAATGTGGTTGAGGATTTGAAATTCTTGCTGACCAAGGGAAATTATGTGAACAGTACAAATTGTCATATGAATTGAGAGTATCCTCGTCTCTGCCCATAGCTAAAGTTGTGACATTAGAGTCAGTTCCATTGATAACATCTCTCAAACCCATCAATCCAAAGCGATAAGAAGCTGCTTCAACATCTTCTTCTTTCCTTTCACTCATCTCACCAACTACTGATTTGGGCTGCAAATTGTGATTGAACTGGTTATGTGACCCCACTGTGTTAGTCAGTGAGGAGTTATGTGACCCCACTGTGTTAGTCAGTGAGGAGTTATGTGACCCCGCTGTAGTACTCACTGTCTGTCTTACTGCATTGTTAGAGATAGGATTAGGAATGACCTCATTGACCTGCTCACCACATATCTAAATTGGTCAATAGATTGTACATTGTCTACTTTTTGTTTCAATGTGATCATGTTGAACTTAATTTAAAATGATAGTATAAGATGGAATGGAATGATGTGTGTTAATAAATAAATGTTAAATAAATCAATGATATGAAAAGATTGTTAAAGTACCTGAGTATACATTGGAAGAACCGTATAAAAAGGAGGAAATAAATAAGATGTTTGTAAAGTGGGAAGATAAGCAACTGGGGCACAAATATTGAATGGTGCCATAGATGGAAATGCTTGCCTCTGCATGGTATACACAGTCCCTGGCAAGGGAATTCCTTGTGCTGGCCTTTCAATCTACAACAAAAATCCAAGTTTGTTTAATAATTTGGAAAATATTACAAGTAATAGCACCTTATAAAACATACATATTGCAGAGAATAATTTTTGGACTGTTGTATTTTTAATAGTTTTTTTTTATCTTGTTTGTTTTTTGTAGCATATTTTGTTCTATTCATTTTATTGTCTTTTTTGATTTTTGAAAGCAATGGGTTTGTTATCAATTTTCTGAAATTTTTATTATTTTTTGAATTTGAATGATAATTTTTTATGTTTAGAATTTTTTGTGGTAATTTGTTTTTAATTATTAAAACAACAAAACAGAGATGTTGATCAAACAGATGACACTAATTACTTGAGTTGTTTTTGAGAAATTAAGTTGCAAACTAAGATGCCAACTCTTTACAAAAACAAACACCAAAGACAAAAAAACACAGAACAAACACAGGCCACTCACAGCATTCCAAAGGTCATTAACAAACCACTTACAGCAAGTCCCAGACCATGAATAGATCTTTTACAATATAGGTAATATATTTATCTCTTAATAAAAAATATATATTTAATTTTATATTAAAAATAATTAAATTTATTATTCAGATATATTTTTAATTATAAAAAATAATATTTTATAAATTAAAATTTTTAAAATTATATGTAGGAAAAAACTAACTCTTTGTATTAAAAAATCTAATGAATAGGGAATGGAATGTATTTGCATGCAAGAATAAAGAATGTAGATATTTGATATTGTTTAATAAGAATTAGAGATTTCATAGCATGAGTTCATAGAAAACCATAGAAATTTGATTATAAAAATTTGAAAAAGAATTTCATTTTCATGCAAGGATAGAATCACTTACATATGAGTACTATCAATTTATTTTCTAAATTATTAAAAAAAAAATCAAATTAGAAAAGTAAATATTAAAGAGAGGAATAAATAAATAGAAAACTAGACTGCAGAAATTTAAAAACATCTGAAAATATAACAGTAGAAGTACTGAGTTGCTGATTTATTCATCAAATAGTATTATATATTTATAGTTGTTGAAGACTCCTCAAAATAACTAATTTATTTGACAACACATTATATATATTTGACAACACACTATATATATTTGACAGCTAATTTCAACATAAATCAATATCCAGTAATTAAATACATATAATAAATTTAATAATCTATCATTACATTAGACAGTATTTGAAAGTTTTTATGTTCTGAACTTTTATTTCTGAGTGAGACTATTTATGAAATTTTTTATCAAAGAGAAATTCTTATTACTAATTCTTTTCACTAGATTTTATCTATTATAACAAAAAGTTATGATTACTTTTTAATTTATAAAATAGAACTGAAAGAAAAAAGAAAGGAGTAATTCTTACTCGATGGAATCGATGGCGTTGTTGTTGTTGTTGCTGAAGTATATCCATTGATGGACGAGGATTTCTTTCTGCAATTAATATTTAATATTTATCATTCTTCAACTCTAACAAAACAATATATAAAAACTAAACCTTAAAGATTTAATATTTAATATTTTTACAAGATTTTTCTAGAATGAATGAACCATTAAGCCATTGGATGAATGAAATGTTTGCTAGCCTAGCTTTATCATAACACATTTTCAAAAGTAAATTACAATCTTGAGATCCACATAAGGAATTCCAACCTATCTTCATTGTGCTTGTATTAATTACCTTAATTTTTATTCCAGCCTATCTTGGTGGTCGTACACTCCCAAAAATTTGTTTCATTTTCCCTGCCTTAATTTTTATTTCAGCCTATTTTTATTGTGACACATTTCCAAAAGTGAATTATAATCTTGAGATGTCATGTTTATTTTAATCTTTAATCTAGTCTATCTTCATCAAGCATTTCCAAAAATTAATTGCAATCTTTATGTCTCACATTCATTACCCTAATTTTGGTTCCATCTTATCCTCATCATTGCACATTTCCAAAAATTAATTGCAATCTTCATGTATCATATTTAATACCTAAGTTTTTTTGTTTTTTTTAATGAGTAAATGCATATTATTTCATTAGATATTAAATATACACATATTAAAAAAAGGGTGGGTGCACACATATCACACCCCAAAGTTCACATGGGGAGTGCCTGTTTTATTTCAGTCTATCTTCATCGTTAAACATTCCCAAAACCAGCTTATCTTCGTAGTCACACATTTCCAAAACCAGCTTATCTTCATAGTCACACATTTCCAAAAATGAATTACTATCTTTAGATCTCATATTCACTACCCTGATCTCGATTCCAGCCTATCTTCATCATTGCACATTACCAAAAACAACTTATCTTCATCATCATATATTTTCAAAAATAAATTACTATCTTTAGATCTCATATTCATCTTGATTCCAGCCTATCTTCATGATGACACATTTTCAAAATTGAATCATAATCTTTAGATCTCCTATTCACTACCCTAACTTAAATCTGCAGAAATGAATCATAATCTTTAGATCTCTTATTCACTACCCTAACTTAAATCATCCGTGCATGTACTCTATCATCATAAAAACAGTAATAAATAAGATTACATAAGATTATTCTCAACTAACATATTTATAACATCTTACTATAAAAAGCAAATGATGAATTAATTTTAATTGGCTGAATAGCCTTCCCTATAAAACAGCCCTTTACAAATTATCACATGGACCCTAAGAATTGCAAGAAAAAGCTTTACAACTTAACCAAATTATTTCATTGTCTAGTGTTTGGTGGTGCAAAATGCAAATTGCTTTGCCACCCCAGTACAGTAAGTTTAAATCTCTACTTGGTATGACGATCAAACCAAATTATTTTTGGCACTGTATCGTCTGATCTTTAAATCATAAAACCATATGTAATAACTCCATATTCTAAGCAATAAAAAAAGCTAAGAGAACTGGAACAATACTCTTGAAAAATAAATAAAGCTAGGAGAACTGTAGCAATATTTAAAAGAAGAAAACTATATTCTGAGCAATAAATAAAGCTGAGAGAACTGTAACACTATTAAATCACACACATTAAATTTACATTTTTAGGCTTAAAAGTGTTAAACATTCAGAGTTGAGTGACATTCTCTAGACTTAATATGTTGCTTAAGGTGTATGGTCAAAATTGACTAACATTTTCTAGACTTAATATATTGCTTAAAGTGTATGGTCAAAATTGACTAACATTCTCTAAAGTTAATATGCTGCTTAATATATATGGTTTAAGACTGATCCCCATATTCTATGCAATATAAAAAACTAAAGCTAAGAGAAGTGTAACCTCATACCTGTACTGTGACCTCGACAGAGTTGGAATGAGCCATTAGTTCTGCGTGAAGCCATGTAATGTATGAATTGCTTCCTTACTAAACAAACAAGTAGACTGAAATATGGTTGTGAGCCTGCCTTCCAAACCTTCAAACTGTTTTTTCACTACTTGTTTAGCAAAGCAAGCAATATTTGCAAACAATCTCTTGATGTCCCAAGGTATGGAAAAGGAAATGAATGGTCGCTTTGTTGATGGGTAAACCTCCAAACAAGGGGATTTGAGTAAGGAGATTGATTCCAATTATCTTTGCTCACACATCCACTCCCAAGTAGGGAAAATTTGAGTAGGGGACGGCTTAAATAAACCACCCACATGCATTTAATAGGAAGCAACTATCCAAACAATAGTCATTTAATAGGAAGCTGCTATCCAAACATGAATACGGCTATCCAAACCATAGTCATTTAATAGGAAGCTTCTATCCAAACAATAGTCATTTAATAGGAAGCTACTATATAAACCTAAATAGCCATTTAATAGGAAGCCGCTTTTGAAACCCTGGATGGCCATTTCTTAGGAAGAACCTATCCAAGCCATAGCCATTTAATAGGAAGCCACTATCCAAACCATAGCCATTTAATAAAAAGCCCCTATCCAAACCCTAGATAATAGGAAGTGGCTATCCAAACCCTAGGATTACCAATGCATAAGTGATAGTGTATGAAAATAACTAAGCATGTCAATGTGACATCTTGTGGCAATGGTGAGACACCTGGGTTCTTGGCCTTTTTTAATGATTATTTTAAAACTATTGATTTATTGTAAATTATTTTATGAGTTGCAAATTGAGCAACCTAAATGGCCTTTATATTAAAAGTGGAGTTTTAAAATATTTAGGTGAATCACATAAATAAAATAACCAATAAAGATATGTGAGTTATGAGTTATGGTGAAAATTATTTAGAGTAAAGTATTAAAAAACATAAGGAGAATAAATAAATGATATTTAGTTGGGATTTCATTATAGTTATGTTATCATAGAGATCTAAAGATGAATTTTTGAGATGTAGAAAATCCAAGACTAATTATATGTATGTGTTTTCAGTCTATAAAATTAGTTATTTATTGTTCTAGGTCCCTTCCATGGTTTGAAAAACATTCTAAATAGACAATAGATCTAATATGTCAATTTGTCACACTTTCTATACCTACAAATGAGATGTGTCTAGATCTCTACACTTGCTTTAATAACCTAACCAAGGTTATAAACACCTTTAAATAGCTTACTATTTGAAGATCTCCTATGAAAAGCCTCTAAGATATTGAGTTAACTACTTGATAGAAGCTATGTATACAATGAATGCAAGGACTACTCAATTTGGATGTGAATCCCTTTATAACATTCTAGAGACAGCTAAGATGCTAGAATGCTACTAAATTTAGAAAATGGATAGATGTCAGATGGAAAGCAACAAATATTAATTAGAGGAGGGATTGATACAAAAGGTCAATTAAGAGTTTAATATTTTTTAGTTCTAGATAGACACATAATTTGTGAGTTTAGGTGTGAGTTGATCTATATGACAGCTACTTAGAACAAAGTCAACGTGGGCCCAAAATTAAATTTTAATGTTAAATTATCCAAGTCAAATGTATGAAAACTATGAAACTAACCTGCCCATGAATTTTGATGGCATGCAAAAGAACCAAGAAGAGGAACATGTAATCTATGAGCTAAAAATTATCAAAGAGTGGATTTGATTTTGATTCTAATGGTTATCTAGGAATTTGGGTAAACGGGAGCTAAATTAGTCAAAATCATGCTCTAAATCAAGATATCATGATATCTACACAAATTTGTTGGATATTGTCATGCATTGTTCCTACTACGATATGTTGTTGTCATTGATGTCAAAATATTCCTGGTATTGTTCCGGTGATTGCCGATTGGGAAGATTTTTTTATCCGGTTTGTACTATTGGTTTGTTGATCACTGTTTTGCAGAGTTCGGTATATCCTCTGGTATACTCTGATGTGATCAGATCTAGTGCTGATATTTTGGGATATTGCTTATGATAGTCTTGTGTATCTTCATTTCAGATGGATCGTGATTTGGTACTCCACAAGTTATCTTTCTTCGTGACAGTTGTTGATTGGTTGTGTTCTTGAGCTTTCAGACGTTGACCGATAAATATTTGAAAAGTGACGTTGGTGCAGTTGTTCCTGATGATCCTGACATGCTTGATTGTGTTTCCTAAGTCATGTCCTATTTGTTTTGGCAATCTGCATTGATCGTTGTGCGATTTTTTGATCAATTTTCCTCCTCTTTGCTATTGTTGGAATGGGTTCATCATCTTCATCAAAATCTGTCCAATGTTATGGATGGCACGGGAGGAGGTGTAGCCTTTTGTGTTGAAGAAGTGGGAGGACGTTGTGTTTTAGTAGCTTCTTCTTGAGAGGCACCCTCTCCTAGAGCAACACCTATGGTAGGAACATGGGAGTTATAGAGGCCTATGGGATAGCTTGTAACCCTGTGGTGGTCCCTTGTTTTGCAGTAGTCTTCAAGAATTGGGACTCTTTCATTTTAGTATCCAATTGCCTTTTGAGCTCTCAGTTGTCAATTGGTATCGTTGCCTCCTGCAGATCAGTGGAAGTATTTTTATTTAAGTCAGATCTTGTTCTTCTTACATATTCTTTATGGACTTTGGTCTGAGGGTTATCAGCCACTTTCCACTCTGTCTTCTCCTTGGTGGCACTCGGTCGGATCCTCCAGCATAGCCATTGTCTAATTCTTTCCAAAACCTTTTGGTGTAATAGCTTCAATATCCAAATCCTCTTGGGTTGACCATCTGATAGAAGTAAGGGGTCTTTGATCAATTCCCTTTTCTTTGAATGTAGGGTCAAGAATCTCACCATCGTCCCTTAACTCCTTTGGGATATTTGTTTCAATCTTAAAATTTCTGATGTGTGGCACTGATAGCCTATAATATCCCTTCTTTCTTTCCTCAAAGCTATCCTTCAAATTGGCCCAGAAATCCTCAAAATCTATCTTGTGACCCTTGTAAGAAATAGGCATCATTTATTTTACAACTTTAAGGTGCCTGCGCCACATTTTTGCATTTAATCCCAAAGACGTATTTTTCAAACTAGACAAAACACCTTTCTGGACTTCACAAACTGACAGGCATGTACTCTGATATAAAAACATTAACTCTACCAAGCCGTTTCTCAAGACGAATCTCAAGTGAATAAATATTAACGGTCAAAGATGACCAACTGGCTTTGTCAACATTGCGAACCTGATAAAATCAATGCACAAGGACCTCAAAATGCCTTTCTTAAAAATATCAAATGATCTTTGTAGACGCCCAAATCCGGGGCATAATTACCTTGAAGTACAAAGAAGACCTTGGAATGCCCAGTTCGACCAGGAAGCTAACTAGGTGTGAATAGTGAGCTCATGAAAATAGCCACTTTAACAAGTGCAACAATGAAAGTGCAGAAAATTGAATAAGGTGGCTCAAGAAACCCTTTCGAAAACTGATCAAACAAATTGGCAGGAGCTTCAAATTTGAAACATAGCTTGTCTTTTATATCAACAATAGCCCGGAATAAACATTCTAATATGACACTCACCGGGGAAAATTTTACACATGTGCAAAGCGATGCTCTGACTAGCTGTCGAAACAGGGACTTGTGCAAACCATAAATTGCAAACGGATTGAGCTTACCAAACTGAGCAAATGGATTCACAAGGACTTTAAATTTTGCATGTTGACTCACATTTATGCATACAATTCAATACACCTTGAATTTCACCATGACAATCAACCAGTCAAAAGTTATAGGCGCTCAAAGTAGGCTACTTAATAAAATTTGTATTTGCACCTATGATGCACTTTCAGCTCACCCCTTGAAATGGGTACTTGATAAACTAATCCAAACTGAAAACTAAAGTTTCAGAATACTTCATAGGCCAAATGAAAGGTATAGGACACATTTCCCAAGCCTTACCCTTTGAAAATCAACTGGCTCCATTTTACCCTCTCTCTAACTAGGCCACCTGAATGAGCTTAGGTGCCTTTCTGAAAATGAAATAGCAAAATTTTGAAATGGGCCTCTCAAATTACTCAAATTTAATGAGTCTCAACACAAAGAACGCTTCGTAACTTCGAGGTTTCGAAGCAAAGACAAAACAAACAAAAAGGGCACCTCTGAACTTCGGAGTTCTGGGGTTTCGAGGTTCCCAAAGCAAAACACGAGAGAAGGCAAAAAGAAAGAAAACAAAAAACAGGCAAAGGGGGACCCAAAATTTCATTCCAAAGAAAATGATGGGGCAGATATGCAAGGCATAATACTTAGGGATCTCAAAACTAGGTGGATAGGGGGCCACTGATATTGAGGAATCAAAAGGATAAGGACATATTTCTTTGAATGTATATGACTTCTTATGTCCCTTCCTTTAGGTTTTTAATCACATTTTCATGTACTCGATTTCTTTCACAAGGTTAGGTGGTTGATTTGGACAATAAGGAACCCTTGACAAAATGTATGTTGGGATATAGGTAGACACACTTGGAATACCACCATCAATATATTGGTAGGACTATGTAGTCATTTGGGAAGTGGACAAAGTACACGAGGCGAACACTACACCATAGCGAGCGAAAAGATAGTATTGACGTACTTAGTAGAATTGTTCACAAAAGTGTGGGTTCTATAGATGTTTGAATGGTAGGATTGGAAATGCTATCAGGCATAGTAGTTCTTGGTTATGGATTAAGGAGAGAGTCGAGGATAGGTTGATCAGCAAAATAATTTTCCATGGGAGTATTAAAGATAGACCTATTGAAATCAAGTGGAAATCTCACTCCATGTTGAATGAGACCTTTTAGGAAACCACTAAGATTGGATTTGATCATCTTTTATATCATCTCATGGTTATGTGGATCCCTTAGGAAAGTTTGCAAGCAAGACAAGTGTTCAAGTTTCTCTACAAATTTTTCCTTTGCTTGATTGTCATAATCAACATAAATATAGGGATCAGGTAGATCATCTCTTTCGGCAACCATCTTTTGATTTTGTGTGCATATATAGACCATGAAAGGGTAACCTCAAAGTGGCAAGGATGTAAGACGATTGGAATACTCATGGATACGGAAATGTCAAAGAGATATGAAGGAATATGAGGTGAAGATGGGGATTTGGATTTTGTACTTTGGTTTGATGATCAAAAAATTTGATCCTTAGATTTGAATTGGATAGGATTGGATTAAACCTATGTCCTTGGATTAGAATTAGGTTAAGTTGAATTTTGATAACACCTTAGTCCTTGGATTAGAATTATATTAGGTGTAGGGATCAATGAGGTGGTCCAAAACTAGGGTAACAACCAAGATAGGTTAAATCTAGATCTTTTGATTAGGATTGGATTAGGATCGAGTATTTTCCAACTTAGGATAGATTAAGTTCCAAAGCAGGATTAGACGAGGATGAGGGTTTGGATCAACCCAAATGATTAAAGCTAACTAGGCAAAATACTTGAGATAGATACTTTCTCAAGCACTATACCAATTAGGCATTAGCAAAGAATAAAAGATCTAAATTAGACTTTTGCAAAGTTTTAAGCTTGGTTTAGGGATCAAGGATTCTTGGATGGAATTTCCAGATAGATTTTGGTTAATGTACTAGGTCCATAAGGAAAAAGAAAGGTTTATTATATAAGAATGGATTGATAACAGGATGATGGAAGAGGACAAAGGTTGCCCAAGATGACAAAAGATGCTTGTAAGATATCTCCAGTTGAAGAATACTAGACAATGAGATGTGACAAGACCACTCTTTGTTCAAAGCCTAGTGATCTCAAGGGTTCTTTCTCAAATTTTCTAGAAAAGCCGTTAAGGAAGTCATGGAAACAATGTAGGAAGACCCAATATTTTAGCAAAAGCTCTTAGTTTTTGTATAAAAATCTCCTCCTTTTTAGAATCTCCTTTTGACTAGGCTTCTTCTTCTTGACTTGATGGTAAATGGGCTTCTTCGAGTGTTTGGACTTTTGAATATGACGCATTGATGTTTGATAGGAACTAATTGGCAATTTGACTCAGGTAGAAATAGTGAATCCAAGGCAGAGACGTTGATGGACAAACAGAGATGGGTTTTGACAATTAGCAATGTGATAAGTGGAGACGAGATTTCAGGAATGAAGACAGCAAAACAAAAGTGGAGATGGTGAAATACAATTTTGACTAGGATGTGGGCAAATTTTGGTCAAATTTGGAAATCGAGAATTTGTCTTCTTGGCAAGAGATGTTAAACAAGAATATAAATTGGCCAAGTTAATGCTTGAAACAAGTATGAGATAACGGAGGGCCTAGATTAGCTTTAATTGAGCACAACTAGTTTCAACATTTGAAGACAATTGTAAGCATGCACGACCTAGGCTAGAAAGTGGATACTACTCGCTAAGGCCCTTCGCTATAAATAGCAATTGCTTAGACAAAGTGGATATGTAGAGACATGGTGACACTAGATCCCCCACCATGGCATAGGCACACCAAATCTCTTACTCTGAAGGTTCGGAAACCTTTTGACGGAGGGATTTTTTCTCATGATGAAGGGTACATGAAGGGTTAACTTCGGGATACAATCTACATTCCCTAAATTAGAAAGTATGGGTTTTTGGCCACTACAACAAATGGTGTCTAGTTAAAATCCAGCGAATGCTAGCACTGTGCGGGCACCAAGCCAACTGTACTTTGAGTATGAAGCTCATTTTGGATTGACAAGAATGGCAGAAGCTAATACCAACAGGCTATGACTTTCATCTCACCCTTTTTTATATAGTGGACTAGATTAAAGTGTCGCTTAGGTCATTCCCTCTCACTTGCATAACGCTTCAGGAGGTACGCCATCTAAGGAAATATCAGGTTTTATCCTCACCCACCAAAGAGGAGAGAATACATAACGATATTTCAGGTTCTATCTATAACAAAAAGTGGTAGGTTTTTTTTTTATCACCCAAGCTTTCACAAGGCCAGAGCATATACCTACTACCCCAAGAAGACATGACAAACAAGATCCTACAAACTATTCACATGAAATAAAACCCTACTCATGAACTTAGTAGAAAAAACAAGCCTTCAACAAATGAATTTACAAGAAAATACATTAGTATTTTATAGAGTGGTCTTGGATTGTCGAGAGTAGGTTGCACAAGCAAGACTGTTAGCAAAAATTTAATCCAAACTAAACCCAAGTGGAGACACCATTTAGCATGGGGAGATGGTGTTCCATGTAAGGAAGCTAAGTAGCGAAACAATTTCCTACACTAATCTTCAGAGGAGGGTAATGCAAAAATTTTACAGATCGTTACAACTGTTACAGAAACTTAGCAGAAATGGACACAACAACTTGCATACCACAACATAGTGATTTACGTGGGGAAAAACCCCACACTCCAAAAGTAGCCCAATATATTATTCAGTAATCAACAACAAATTACAATATACTTACAGATAAATATCTTCACAGGAGTACCACTAATCAGATTCAAAGGCAACTCTATAGCCATAAGACTCTTTGTCATGCCCCGCCAGGGAACCCAGTAGGACAAGAACAAAAGTTCCAAAATATGCTACAATTTTTTTTTAATATAACATACATCTACCACTTCTAGAAAGTAAACATACTTAATGCCCTTAGAGGTTCCTTTTAATGTTCATCAACATAATTGAAAGATATAACAGCTTAACACATAACATAATGTGCATAAAATAAACATACAATGATCTTCTTAATTTTGAGCATGATATAATATTTCATAACATATTAACTTTACTATCTATTTGATACGCTACAAAGCTTTTATCATTTCATTCGAGACCAAAGTAAAAGTACATAACAATCCTATTTCACATAATCCCATTCCCATTATAGAATGAATAACTATCCTTTGCATCATTTTCTCCTTGATTATTATTTACAACATCCATGCAATTAATACTTTTCATTTGATAACAACATATATAATAATGCAATTGTAGTTTCTAGTAATTCCTTCTACTCAATTTTCATAACAACACAATAAGATCATAAAGAAATACGATAGGGAGGGTATCATAACTTTTAAAGACATTGTTTCAAATACAAAGTAATCATCCCTTATCATAGTTCCTATAAACTACCCTCCCTTTTACAATGATTTTCATAAAATTACATGTTTATAAGGCCATTCATGGCTTACAAATAATATTTACAATATTTGAATGTACTAGTTCAAAAGAAAGGTCTTCAACATCTTCAATCAAGGATCAAGAAGCATCATCAAAAGAGATCACGAACACACCTCGAAAAATATTTACCACCCAACCATGTGGAACTACAAAGGTCCACTCCCCTATGCTAGGAGATAAAACCAAAGTCCACACAAGTACTAGAGCAATACTAAGGCCATGAGACATGTTTCCCCAAAAAAATAAACACGAACCAAATATCACATAACAACATCAAATAACATCACAAGAGAGAGAGAACTAGAACACCTTCTAGGTGGGTGTCATCATATAGCCTTAATGTCGGGATCCACCTTGCCTACAATGTACCGCAGTCCCCTCTCAAAAGGATCCACCCAGCCTATAACAATGGTCGCGGTACTCCAACAGGCCTATATGGACTAAAATAATCATTTATCTTGTATTAGTGTGTTATAGCCCAACCTAACCCAAGTTCATTTTTAAAAAGGTTATCACTTGAATTAAACCCACTCATAGGATCTCCTAGCAACCACTTTGGGTCCTGGCAACCTATAGTGAGCCACCCACCTAGGGTATCTAGTTACCCTACTCAAACATTCTTCAAATAAAAATAATAATAATTCATCTCACACAATAAGCATATGAGTTCAAGTACACTCCCATGTCTTCCAAACCATAAGGATGAGTTTGACCCTTATCTCTAAGCCACAATCAAGCATGAGAAGGAGGTGGCCAATGCATAACATATATAAAACATTTTATATTTTATTTTTATCATAAACACCTCACATACATGAATTAGATGTCTTTAAAATAGAGTTGCCCACTATAGAAAGCACCCAAACCCCTAAGAAGGAAAAACAACCCAAAGAACAACTCAAAAACCTATAAAAATTGAACCATGTTTCATTGTTGTTTGATAGATATTTATCTTGATAAATGGTTTGAGTGAAGACTGAAATATATTTGAGAAAATAGTATAATGATTTATATTTCATTTTAGCCTCAACCAAAGATTATAATAAAAGTTTAAATAAATTTTCTTTAAACTATTTAATACCCTCTTTGATAGAGTTGTGTAAAATAGTATGTTCATAAATTAATTTTAAACCATTAAAAGATGAAATATTTTGAATTATTATAATATTTGGAGTTATCTTTCATATCCATTTATTTTATAATCATTTTGTTTTAGTTTGAGAAAGATATTTGATGCCCTAGTGACACAAACAATGAATTTTTTTGAGTTTTTATTGACAGAAAATTAGTCTCGGTACGGGGAACTTAACTTTCAAATGAACTGTTGGATTTTCTTAAATTTTGGATATGTTTTAGTATGCCTATATTTCTATGTGTTCACCGAAGCGATTTGAAAAATAGTATCTTGGGTCCTGCGGAGAAAATATTTTGAGAAAGAACAAGCAAAACTCCAACCTCTTCCTGTGCAAATCTCTCTTCCTGCTCCTAAGCCTTCAAATTCCTTCTAATTTATCTTCCTAGGAAAATACCAACCCCCTCCTCCAAAATACAAAATTCAATAAATAATACCAACTTGTATAGTTGGAGAGGTTGTTTTACGAGAAGCAACCATTCCAACCTCTACTGTTGGTATTATTTATTAACACTAACTATAATAGTTTATTTAAAATTTAATAGATACCCCACAGAAATAAGTATACTAAATACTAGATAGCTAAATAAAAATCTCAAATAACACATATAGCTCAATGGTAACTATCAAGACTCGTACAAGAGAAGTCACAGGTTCAAAACTCATTGACTAAGATAACATTATTTTAAACCTCGATCTTTTTATTTTATCCTTTATACATATATATAGAATTAATAAAAACAAATCTTGTATTACACGTACACACACACACACACACAATATATATATATATATATATATATATATATATATATATATATATATATATATATATATATATATATATATATATATATATATATATATATATATATATATATATATATATATATATTACTTTTCTTTCATCTTTTTAATGCAACATAAAATAAGCCACTTAAATCATTTAATGTGTAGGTATCCTATCAAAGAAATAATCAAACATTATATAAAAAATCATTACGAACAACATAAATCAGAACCAATCAAAATACTCAACCCAATACCCATCATAAACATGACATTGCCCAACCCTCAAGATAGGGTGATCTTCCTAAACCAGAGACCTACGTCCAATAGGTTTACTTGTGGGAACCTTAGTGTTATCTCCGCAACAACAATATTTGAGGATTTAGAGGCACGCTCAAACCTGTGTAGCCAGGTGGAGTCAATGCCTAGTACCTGCAATCCTGCATCTCCGAAATGATAGAAATATATATCCATATACAAATGACAAACAGGGAGGGGGAGTACGGCATCGTGTGGGTCTCCGTAGAGTAACTACGACTACCTCCCATCATCCTACAAATATCTCATTTAGTAATCTATTCCAAGCATGATTGGGTTAGCATTGTTAGCTCGAGATAATAAACATATAATATAGCAGCCATATGAAAAGATTATCATAATAAAATAATGTACATAAACCAATGAAACCCCTAACTCACTAATGCATCAGATAACATACTAAACCATAAAGGTGCAAATATAACTAAATATGTCTCATCATCTACTCTAACAAGGAAATATAGAGTCCAATATCACCAAATATAACAAGTAATGTCCATGCCAAGAAAGGCCGCTATGGTGGGTATTACACTCTTACACGCAACCTCTATCTCACACACTTCATATATAGGAGATACAATACAAGAAATCATCAAACGATATTACAAAACCATGGCCTAAAACCACCCAATAAAGTAGAACCGACCTTATCTCCATTATAGATGCCCTATGGCGTGTCAAAACACACATCAACACATTTTCCTCCCTTTTACAGCTCATTTATGTGTGTGATACATTTTATATTTCCTATTTCAGGAGTACAAATTTCCAAATGCCATAACTTGTGAGCCATGTGTCCTATTGACAAACTATTTGAAGCGTCGGAAAGCTTGTGAAGTGTTCTATTATCTCGTAAAATTCTATTCCATTTAATACCACTTTTCAAGGCATTTTGGATCCTATAAATTCCTCAAAATTAAATTTAAACCTTTCATTGCACCCCTCCAAAATGGAAACTTTCATATCTTAAAAACTAGTTGTGATCTTGCAACGAAATTATACCAGAATGCTTACCTAGCCAGCCAGAAGCTTTGGGGAGAATTGTGAACCATTTCATGCTCAAATGAAAACTTACTATAAATAGTAACCTCATGTAAATGCAAGGTTGAGACACCATTTTCCCAACAATCTACCTACACAACCATCAAAGCGTAAACGTCAATGTAGAAGTACAGATGTTGATTCGGTTACCTATAAAGTATACTTAGCCCAGAAAACAAAAAATCACTAAAAGCCTACAAAATAATAGAATACTAATAAAGTGAAGATGACACTCTAAAAGAGAAGACGTCATTTGAGAGTACTACACAAAACAATTAGTCTAAAAATCAAAAAATTTCAAAAACATGTAGACAAACAAATAGATCGGAAAAATAATTATATTTTTTATTTAAAAACTTGCAAAGAGAGAAAACATATCAGAGTGCAGATGTCATTCTCCAGGTTCAGAGACATCTTTTTTGAGGCAGAGATTGTGTTTCACATTTGGAGATGTCAAATGATAGGTCCTACAGAAAATAATGAAATTGGCAATTAAAAATTAAGCTGTCAGGACGGAGAATGGGTTCCCACTAGGTGTGCCAAAATGAAAGAATGAAAATGTGAAATGTAAGTTAACATGTTAAATTCATAAAATAATACAAAACATTTAAAATCAACTAAACTTTTACCTTCCAAACTCCTCAGATTAAGCTAGAAGTGGATGCACCCAAGATCCACTTTATTTGTTGTTTTGATGGTTTTGATGAGGAATGCTCTCAAATACTACACAACAATATGTTAAAAAGGGATGCATTGATGAAAGGATGAATGGATCATAATGAGGGATGTAGATGACAATTGGGCATTATGATGGTAAGAGGATGGATTGAGTGATGAATTGAGCCTAATGATGATGCAAGAAGGAAATTGTTATGGAGGCAAACTAATAGCATACAATTGCTAATGAAGTGGATGATTTGGGAAAGGAGGAGACTCCAATTTATAGACTTGATAATTTGAAATGGATGGTTGATATTCAAGGATAATGGAGGGTTGAGATTGAATGTGAAGAGGTGAGGTGGATTGGGCTCTTAGCCTTGTGATAATTGTCACAAGGTGAAGTGTCTTGGGAAGTTTACATGGCATGGGGAAGAGGGAAAGGTGTGCTTGTTAATTTTAAGACCAGACAGATAATAGTAAGCAGAAAATAACAAAGAAAACACACATAACACAACAGTACCCTGGGAAAACCTCCCTCTTGGAGGTGAAAAACCTAGCAACAAGTCTAAGATGTTTATTAGGCAATAATCAGAAGTAATTTTACAATATGCTTCAGTACTTGAAGTTGTCAGCACATAATGGATAATAATAGCTTCAACCTAGGGAGTGAACTTATCTGCAATTCAGATGTTGTTGCCCCAAAGATGAAGTTCTCTACCCTTTAAATGGAATAGTTAGGTATCCGAGCTAGCTACAATTTTCAACACTCCCTCTCAGCTAGGGAGGATAGCTACCACTTGTCATGATCCATTCATGACCTTCATCTTGCATTGCCTGCAAGGATGAATGTATAAGCTCCATAGAGTATACCTGCAATAAAACATATAAATATCATGAACTCATTTCATGATGTCCATCTTGCATTGCACACAGAGGATGGATCCACCTTTCATTGCCCGCATAGGGTGGAAGAGGTCTTACTCCTCAACCTTCTCCCAGAGAAGGATACAATGTCACCTTGCATTGCCCACAAAGGGTGGAAGATGCAAACTAAATTGCATCACTAAGATTGAGACTCCCTCTCAATCAATGTTGTGTTCTCTACAATTCCAAGCTTCTCTCTAAAGTAATCAAACTTCACTTGAGCTAGAGGCTTGGTGAGAACATTTGAAACATGTTCATCAATGTTGATACATTTCAACTGGATGGCACCTCTTTATACCATATCACGAACATAGTGATAATGAGTTTCCATGTGTTTTGACTTGTCATGAAACACAGGATTATTAGACATTTTAATACAACTCTGATTATCACAATAGATAACAGTGGATTCCCAAGGTTGTCCAAACAGCCCAGCAAGAAGTTTGTGAAGACAAACTGCTTCTCTCATTTCCACACTTGAAGTAATGTATTCATCTTCTACAATACTAAATGCAACTGAGGATTATTTCCTACTGGCCCAAGAGATCATAGAGGAACCCAAGCTGAAACAAATTCTTGAAGTGCTTTTCCTATCAATAACACTTCCAGCCCAATCAGAATCAGAGTAGCCTTCCAAATTGATCACTCTGTTGATTGGATACTTCAGCCCATACCCAACTATTCCACGCAACTATCTCAAGATGTGCTTGGTTGCCACCAAGTGAACATGCTTTGCCTAGTTCATCAATTGGCTAAGTGCACTCACTGCATAGCAAATATTTGGTCTAGTGTTAACTAGATACATCAAGGATCCAATCAGATGCCTGTACTCTGAAGGATCTGCAAAATCAGAATTAGGTGCAAAAATACTCAACTTCTTTAAGTTAGTTTCCATAGTAGTAGACATAGATTTACAATCCATCATATCAATGGCATATTTTCTTGACTAAAGATAAAATCTTTTCCATACTTCTAGTCCTAGACAGTAATGTATTAGGCCTATATCCTTCATTCCAAATTCAGTGGCTAATTCTTTCTTATATCTAATGATGAGACTATCTCCACCAGTTAAAAATAAACCATTCACATATATATAAGAAATAGAATTAGCAGTTCACTATTGAATAGTTTTAAAGTGAAGATTAGAATCAGCATCATTCTTGCAAGATCCTAAACTAATCAAATACTTGTCAATCTTCTCATACCAAGCTCAAGAAGTTTTCTTGAGGCCGTAAAGATATTTTCTTTAATCTGTACACATGAGATTCTCTATCTTGATTCTCATAACCTTCTAGTTATTTAATATAGACAACATTAAGAAAACAGTCTTTATATCTAACTTCCAGCCCGTAACATTAGCTATAATGGTTCTAATATTAGTTTATCTAGAAGAAAGAGCAAATGTTTCCTTCTAACTATGAGCTACACATCTAGCTTCATATTTTCAAAAACTTCCATATGGAACTCCCTCTTGATTCTTAATATAAAATTGTGGTAATCAAGTCTCATGAAGATTGTATAATATAAGAATCAATCAAGGAAGGCATCCATACATCAAAGATGAGAAATGTCAATCTTTTCCTTACTTCACTTTTACGAAATGGACCCATAGAACAATCATTATGATCAAGGCATACCTTCAAGTGAAGAAAGCAAGCTCCCTCTTAAGCTTGAAGGCATGGTAATTCAAGAATCTCTTGAAGAGAAGCATAAACATGATTAAATATCCCAATAGAATGAATTAACATGTAAAGTAACTTATCTCTTTATTGACTAGACTTCCACCATTGACAACATATGCCAAGATTGCTCAAAAGGATATTGCCAGACTATGATCAACTTCAACCATAGTGTAAAGCTACACAACATTCTAAAATTTCTTTCCATAGTTGAATAATAGAGAGTTAGCTATGTCAAAAAACTAAGGCAAGTGTATGACTTCAGAAAACATTTTACAAAATCCATAAGCAAGGTATATAAGACAAATTATCTTTCCAACCAATGCGTAAAATCGGATATGAGTATCAAAAACTCAAAAGGATACACATTGTAGATGAGCACAAGTGTATGATAAAAAAGCCAACTTCAATAAGCTAGATACCTCATTTATCTTAGGTTTCATCATCAAGAGAATACTTAAAAACAATGTAATAGGAAGTATGATCAAATTGAAGAGATAATAGCACAATGAATATTATGTGAGGATGGTGAAACCCATGACAGAAAAATGCATTAGAGCTAAAGGCAATCCTCTACACAAGAGGAGTAGAGCAAGGTTATAATATAAGTATAACAAGGGTCATGAGAGTTTTACAAAGAGATAAAGAGAACCAAGAGTTGCACAGTCACAACCCTACATGACAACCTTATCCAAACATAAAACACTCATAGAACAAAAGATACAGGCCATAAAAGATTTTATGCAAATCAAGAGACACACCAAAAGACTATATAATTACAGAGCAGCAAGACTATTGAGAATTTCAAGACTTAGATAGAATACAATGCATGAAAACTATGTAGCAAGTATCATAAAGGATCAGATCATAATATGAAGATAGTAGGGTCATCATTGGGTATAGATACTGTAGACACCTAAAAATGGTCAACGCTTGCGGAATCATACTTTAACAATTGCGCATTGCCTCATTTTAGGTTTTTGCGTCGCATTAACATTTCTCCTATGTCAGGCACTTGATCTTTATCATTTGTGAGCATCGAGTCATTCTTCTATATTCTTCATTCATCTCGCCTTCGAATTTGGTCTTGTCGACAACAATCTTCAATCATGATTTTGGGTCGATCTTTGTCCTTGTCAATCTTGTCATTTTGTGATCAATTTTGCTATTGATCCTTGTCCTCTTCAATCATGTCAATTTGGATCAATTAGTCATTGTTCCTTGTCAATTGGCGCATTTTATCAATCAAATCATTTATCACATTAGTCATTTATCAGTCCAAAATCAAAATCATGATCGACATTAATTATCTTCAATCAAGACCTAATTGTCATTCTCGCATTTCTAATTCATCTTCTAGGGTTTCGTGATTTAATCATCTAACCTTGTTTGTCATTTCCTCCTTTAGGATTAAATAATTTATTTATTTATCCTAAGTCTTCTTGTCACAATTAAATATTCATTTAATTGGCTAATTATTCCTCTTTTGTGAATTAATTAATAAATGACAAATTATTAATTAATTTACTTAATTTCTAATTTTCATCAATTTCCTAATTTCTAATTTCTAATTCTTAATTTCCACCTATTTTCTAATTTGTCAAATTTAATTTCCACCTAATTAAATTGTCTTTAGTGCTTCATATTTTCGTGCTTCATGCGTCATACTCTTGACATAGCAAGATGTCATAAGGTTCTAGTCCTCTAAGCTTTGCATTGGCAATATGTCATAATTTATGACATAGAAGGTGTCATAACCTTCTTCTTTTCACTAAATTTTTCCATTTTGAAATCAATTGCCAAAATATCAATTTCATGCTAATTTGTTCATTTCTCCAATTTCTCTATAAATTGGATGATTTTCTTCAATCAAATCCCTTAATAACCTTGAATCCGAATTAATCAAACTACCGAACTTACGCTTCTAGTACTCTTGAGCTTTTCATCAATCTTGCTTTCAATTGTGTGAGCACTTGTAGGTGAGATCCACAAATCCATTTGAAGAGGAAAGAACAACAATGGAGCCGCATGGAAGGAGTATTCAATTCTACATCTGGTTTGCATAATTTTCATTTTGAATGCTTTGTTTTCATATCTCTATTGAGTGTGCTTAGAATTAGGTTCAGTTCAATGAGTGCTCTCATGATTGAGTTATCATGTCTTGTGTTTTGATTGATCTACTTATCTTGCTTTGATGATTCCTAATTCCGATGCTACAGATACTAAATAGGATGACTAAGACATCTTACCTTTACATGCCTACCACACCAATGACTAAGGTTCCATGATTTTAAATCTCCTATATATTTATTCATCTTCCTATTTGTGCTTGTTGTTATATCCATCATAATACTCCTAGATTTATATCTGAATACACATGTTCAAGTCTTAAGTGCCAAGGATGTATTTAGATCAAAGCATCAATTCGGATCATTACAAACCATATCAAATAGGTTGAGAGATAAACATACTCAAAATAGAGAGTAGGGCAAAAACAACTTCAATAATTTAATTTAGATTAGAACAAATTCTTAACACAAGAACAAAGCTCGAACTAGGGTGGGGTATGTGCAGGATCATGGTGTGCCAAAACAAGCCCTTAAGTTATAATGAAATTTCATAAAATCGGAGTTATGCAACTTGACATGAAAATTTGAATAAGTTGTGAACATTATTTTTAAAATAAGTTAGATGAGAATATATAGAAAATTGAATGTAGTTTCTAAGCTACTAGTTGTTTTTTGGAAAAAAAAAACTCCTATTTGATGAAAATTTCAAATTTTAAGGCAGTGGTACTAAAATTTTAGGAAAACAATAAGTACATGTATGTCTGACCACCCTAATCACAATCAAATCATAATATTTTTTTATAATATTTATAATATAAGTATCAAACTCATGTCCGGATGTGACACATATTTTTTTTAATTTTTTATAAAGTAAATAATTATTTATGAATTTTTTACTACAGCTTTTCATAAATTCAGAAACTCCTACGTCTGACCACCTTAAGTTGGTCAAAACATTATGAAATTTAATTTTTTTAAATTTTTCCCTATAGTAGACAAAGCATAGGATGTGATGCATGTTTCGAATTCAAAAAATGTTATACCGTTTGAAAGTTATGAGTGTTTTTCAATCAGTATATCAATCAGAACTATTGTCAGAATTCAATTAGAAAATAAATAATAATTATTTATTAAAGTCGAGATAAGACAAGCCTTATATTGTTGGAAAGCTAGGAACATCCTTAAAAAACCCTTTTTGTTTTATCAATTTTGGCTACAAAAAAAGTCGTCAGCCACTAGTGTAAAGTCTAGAAAATCAAGGAATACTGAAAAACACATTTTTTCCGTTGAATTCAATTAGAGAGAGAGAGAGAGAGAGAGATTAGATGAGAGAGAGATAGAGAGAAAAAGACAGAGAGACAGAGAGAGAGATGGGGAGGGGGAAGGGAGAGAGAGAGAGAGATAGAGAGAGATTAGGGGAGAGAGATAGATGGAGAGATTAGGGGAGAGAGATAGATGGAGAGATTAGGGGAGAGGGATAGAGAGAGAATAGGGGAGAGAGAGAAGGAGAGGGAGAGAGAGATTAGGGGAGAGAGAGAGAGAGATTAGGGGAGAGAGAGAGAGAGATTAGTGGAGAGGGAGAGAGAGAGAGATTAAGACACCATAGGACCCAAAGCAACCCAATATGCTGTCATAACGGGTCGTATGGCATCCTAAGGGGTCATAAGGGTTCATGGGACACCATATGACCCCTAAGGACAACATATGACCCCTTATGACACCATATGGTGTCATTAGGGGTCATATGGACACCATATGACCCCTTAAGACACCAAATTGTGTGCTATGGGTCATATGTTGTCCTAAGGGGTCGTAAGACACCATATGTCCCAAAGCGGCCCAATATGGTGTCATTAGGGGCCATATGGTGTCCTAAGGGGTCATATGATGTCTTAAAGGGGTCATATGACACAATATGACCCACTAGGACACAATATGACCCATAACGACCAAATATGGTGTCTTAAGGGGTCATATGGTGTCCTAAGGAGTCGTAGGACACCATATGACCCCTATGGATACCATAGGACCCCTTATGACACCATACGGTGTCGTAAGGGGTCATATGTTGTCGTAAGGGGTCATATGGTGTCCTAAGGGGTCATAGGACACCATATGACCCCTTAGGACATAATATGACCCAAAGCGACCCAATATGGTGTCATAACGGGTCGTATGGTGTCCCAAGACACCATATGACCCAAAGCAACCCAATATCATGTCATAATGGGTCGTATGGTGTCCCAAGACACCATATGACCCCTATGGACACCATAGGACACCATACGACCCCTATGGACACCATATGACCACTAACAACACCATAGGACACCATACGACCCTTATGGACACCATATGACCACTAACAACACCATAGGACCCCTTAAGACACCAAATTGTGTCGTTAGGGGTCATATGGTGTCCTAAGGGGTCGTAGGACACAATATGACCCAAAGCTACCCAATATGGTGTCATTAGGGGTCATATGGTGTCCCAAGACACCATATGACCCCTAATGACACCATATGACCCCTTAAGACACCAAATTATGTCGTTAGGGGTCATATGGTGTCCTAAGGGGTCATATAGTGTCCCAAGAACCCTTATGACCTCTTAGGACACCATATGACCCCTAATGACACCATATTGGGTTGCTTTGGGTCATATTGTGTCCTATGACCCCTTAGGACACCATATGACCCCTAACAACATGATTTGGTGTCTTAAGGGGTCCTGTGGTGTCGTTAGGGGTCATATGGTGTCTATAGGGGTCATATGGTTTTTTGGGACACCATATGACCCCTAATGACACCATATTGGGTCGCTTTGGGTCATATTGTGTCATAAGGGGTCGTAAGACACAATATGACCCCTTAGGACACAATATGACCCAAAGTAACCTAATATGGTGTCATTAAGGGTCATATGGTGTTCTAAGAGGTCATAAGGGTTCATGGGACGCCATATAACCCCTTAAGACACCATATGACCCCTAACGACATGATTTTATGTCTTAAGGGGTCTTATGGTGTCCCAAGACACCATATGACCCCTATTGACACCATATGACCCCTAACGACACCATAGGACCCCTTAAGACACCAAATTGTGTTGTTAGGGGTCATATGGTGTCCTAAGGGGTCGTAGGACACAATATGACCCAAATCGACCCAACATGGTGTCATTAGGGGTCATATGGTGTCCCAAGACACCATATGACCCCTATGGATGCCATATGACCCCTAACAACACCATAGGACCCCTTAAGTCACCAAATCATGTCGTTAGGGGCCATATGGTGTCCTAAGGGGTCATATGGTGTCCCATGAACCCTTATGACCTCATAGGACACCATATGACCCCTAATGACACCATATTGGGTCGCTTTGGGTCATATTGTGTCTTAAGGGTCCATATTGTGTCCTACGACCACTTAGGACACCATATGACCCCTAAAAACATGATTTGGTATCTTAAGGGGTCCTATGGTGTCACTAGGGGTCATATGGTGTCCATAGGGGTCATATGGTGTCCCAAGACACCATATGACCCCTAATGACACCATATTGGGTTGCTTTGGGTCATATTGTGTCCCAAGGCACCATATGACCCCTATGGACACCATATGACCCCTAACAACACGATTTGGTGTCTTAAGGGGTCATATGGTGTCCATAGGGGTCATATGGTGTCTTGCGACACCATATGATCCCTAATGACACCATATTGGGTTGCTTTAGGTCATATTGTGTCCTACGACCCCTTAGGACACCGTATGACCCCTAACAACATGATTTGGTGTCTTAAGGGGTCCTATGGTGTCGTTAGGGGTCATATGGTGTCTATAGGGGTCATATGGTGTCTTGGGACACCATATGACCCCTAATGACACCATATTGGGTCGCTTTGGGTCATATGGTGTCCCAAGACACCATATGACCCCTATGGACACCATATGACCCCTAACAACACCATAGGACCCCTTAAGACACCAAATCGTATCATTAGGGGCCATATGGTGTCCTAAGGGGTCCTATGGTGTCGTAAGGGGTCATATGGTGTCACTAGGGGACACCATATGACCCCTAACAACACAATTTGGTGTCTTAAGGGGTCCTATAGTTTTGTTAGGGGTCATATGGTGTCTTACGACCCCTTAGGACAACATATGACCCATAACGACACAATTTGGTGTCTTAAGGGGTCATATGGTGTCCTACGACACCATATGACGCCTATGGACACCATATGACTATTAATGACACCATATGGTGTCATAAGGGGTCATATATTGTCCTTAGGGGTCATATGGTGTCCTAAGAGGTCATATGGTGTCCTAAGAGGTCATAGCATTCATGGGACACCATATGACTCTCTCTCTCTCGCTCTCTCTCTCTCTCTCTCTCTCTCTCTCTCTCTCTCTCTCCCCTAATCTCTCTCTCTCTCCCTCTCCTCTCTCTCTCTCTCTCTCTCTCTTCCTCTCCTCTAATCTCTCTCTCTCTCCCTCCCTCTCCTTCTCTCTCTCTCTCTCTCTCTCTCTCTCTCTCTCTCTCTCTCTCTCTCTCTCTCTCTCTCTCTCTCTCTCTCTCTCCTCTCCTCTAATCTCTCTCTCTTTCTCCCTCCCTCTCCTTCTCTCTCTCTCTCTCTCTCTCTCTCTCTCTCTCTCTCTCTCTCTCTCTCTCTCTCTCTCTCTCTCTCTCTCTCTCTCTCTCCCTCTCTCTCTCTCTCCCTCTCTCTCTCTCCCTCTCTTCCTCTCCCCTAATCTCTCTCTCTCTCTCTAAAATATGACTAATAAAATCCGATATCTGATATCGGATTTCTGCTATCGCCATTAATGTGGCAGTTCAGTAAATAAAAGGCGACAACGAGAAAGTTTTTGGGGACCACAAATTTATACATTAAAATTGGATATCCGATTTTAGTAGGAAAAAAAATCCTTGTGGGCCATTTTGTGGATTCCAACGGCCCACAGTCTGCATATTCTATTTTTTGTCGAGGATCATGGGTTTTCAGACAGGTAGAGACAAATTTGTGCTTTTGGGAGATTCTTAAAGTGAAAACTTACATTGTCAATCACATAGGAACATATGTGTGGAGGGAAAGGGGGAGTAGTAGTCGTCGGAAGTCTAAACGAAAAAGAAAACTTTCAAATGACCAAATTGAAGTGTATAGAGAAAGAGATAGAGAATGTCATAGGAGGAGAAGACAAGGTATGTTGAATATTGCTAATGTTACTTCAAGTGAAGAGGAAATTGAATTTGAAAATGTGCTACAAGTTAATGAAAATTTTGACATAGGAGGTGAAAATGTGGAAAACTTTAACATTGAAGGTGGAATTGCTCAACCAAGTGAACCATATGTAACACCTAATTACTTTAGAAATGAAGACCCTCTCATGGATGAAAGACAAATTCCAAATCCAAGACCTTCAAGAACTCCAAAATGGTTATTTGAAATCGATGAGAACATTATTGTGTATCTTGAAGGCAAGAGGTCAACAGGAACCGTTCGGTTGTGGGCTACACAACTTTTCAACCAAAATTTTAGCAATAAGATATTGACCGAGCAATGCCAACTCTTTGTTCAATTGCTAAAGATGATAAAGATGAGACCATTTCTAAACAAATTGAAGATTCGTATGAACAAGAAGATGGAGAGAAATTCTATTATTGCAAAAAATCTATTTGACGCTCTCAATTCTATTGGAAAGAATACCAAAGAAAGAGATAAGAGAGCTGCTCAAAGAGTGATTACAACCTCCTTAATAAGCCATCAATTGAGGAAGGCTCGTCAAATGAGACAAACTTGTGTTGATTTTAACATAAACCGTTAAACTTTGGATAGAGCACTTGCACGAAGACAAAAACTTGACGATCCACTTCAACAAGATACATGGGCATTTGGTGGGAGGCTTCCACGTGTTGATAGAAAGTTGACTGACAATGTGAAGGAGGAGATTCAACAATTTTGGCACTCTAATTCTAGAGTGTCACCCAATGTAAAGGACATTTTGAAATTAAGAATCGACAACCGAGACCACACACCGCATCACAAAATTTCTTGGAATCAAGCCATACAATGTTGTACAAAATTTTTTGTGAATTACATCCAACTTTGCAAATATCACAAAGGTCCTTTGAATCTTTGAAACCATTTTATTGTGTTCCTCTTAAGATTCACAATACTTGTCGTTGCAAGTACCATGTGGAGATTTCAATGTACCATGAACTTTTATGTCATATTCGTTCTATGATGCATACCAATGAGATGTTGCAGGAGTGTGGTGCAATGCTATTTCCAAGATCATCAAGAGACTTGCATGATCTATTTTTATGCCCTAGAGATGATGGCTTCTATTTCTATAGAAATGATTGTTTGAATGAGAAGTGCTCAGAATGTGGTGGGTTGTCAAAGTTTGTTTCATTTTTTCATGAGGGCAGCAAACACAAGTTTGGAAAGAATTATGTTGAGAAAAAAAGATATGCGATAGTGAAATATACTTTGAAGAGTGGAGGTGAAGGTTCTAGATGTGAATTAGCCTCGAGAGAAGTGAGTATTGCTGATTTTATTTTGGATTTTAAGGAAAATCTTTTCTACAAGTATGCAAGGCACACCCATAGGTCTCAGTGGTTGGATCAACAGTACAGGATGTGGAAGAACTCTTTCCTGATTGGCACTATTGTATCAGTGGTTGATTTTGTAGAGAACTATACATTGCAACCACAAAATGAGGTACAGTCTCAGTACTACAATTCAGTCCAGATTGCTATTTTTGTTCACATTACATATAGACATGCTCCTGATAATACAGAAGAGGACAGGCAGATAATCAGGGAGTATCATTTTTATATGAGTGATGATAAATCACACTCCTCTGAGTATGTGCAACATTCTTTCGAGAATTTTTTTGAGTTCTTGCATGAGAAAGGTATTGCAATTGACCGACATATAATATGGTCAGATAACTGTATGGGTCAATTCAAGAATGCCCATATGTTTTATTGGTTGAGTAGAATGCATGTAGAGAGGCGTATACCTCATATTTGGTATTTTTTTTAGGCAAGGCATGGGAAGGGAGAGCATGATGGAGCAGGTGCCATGGATTCTGAGTTAGCGCCCATGAAAGTTTGACAATTTTGAGCACTTAGGGCGCTCAAGGGACGATGTTGGTAAGGTATGACCCCAAGCGTTCAATCAAGTGGGGGGGAAAAATAGGAGCATGCATAGGGTAATAATGCCTAGCTGGACATGTCAGAGCTGATGGCTCATCATCGCGATGAGCTAAATGAGAAATTGGCCACGTGACAACATTCGATTGAGTGAGACTGACGATTTTTTTGCCAACCAAAAAATTGCTGCCCTAATAAAACCGTAGGGCAACTTGAAAAACCGAGATAGGATTTTGTAGGGACCCCTCTCGTGGCCCTGTAGGTTCAAATGGATTATTCGTAGGTGCCACGGATTCTAAGTTAGAGCCCGTCAAATTTTGACAATTTTGAGCACTTAGGGTGCTCAAGGGACGACATTGGTAGGGTATGACCGCGAGCGTTCGACCGAGTGGGGGAGCAAAATAGGAGCATGCATAGGGTAATAATTCCTAAATGGACATGTTGGAGCCGACGGTTCTTCATCGTGATGAGCTGAACGATAAATTGGCCACGCGATAACATTCAATTGAGTGAGACTGACAAATTTTTTTCCAACCGAAAAATTGATGCCCTAATAAAACCGTAGGGCAACTTGAAAAACTGAGATAGGCTTTTGTAGGGACCCCTCTTGTGGCCCCATAGGTTCAAATGGATTGTTCGCAAGTGCTACAAATTTTGAGTTAGGGCCCATCAAAGTTTGACAATTTTGAGCACGCGCTCAAGGGACGACGTTGGTAGGGTATGACCTCGAGCGTTCGATCGAGTGGGGGGGAAAAATAGGAGCATGCATAGGGTAATAATACCTAACTAGACATGTCAGAGCTGACGGTTCGTCATCATGATGAGATAAACGAGAAATTGGCCATGCGACAACATTCGATTGAGTGAGACTGATGATTTTTTTGCCAACCGAAAAATTGTTGCCCTAATAAAACCCCAAGCGTTCGACCGAGGTGGGGGGAAAAATAGGACCATGCATAGGGTAATAATGAATTGTATCAAGTATTGTTCATTAAATGAATTATATTGTATTGTTCATTAAATGAATTATATTGTATTGTTCATTAAATGAATTTTATTGTTCATGAATTGTATTGTTCACTGAATGAATTGTATTGTATTGTATTGTTGATTAAATGAATTGTATTGTTCATTAAATGAATTATATTGTTCATTATAAACACTTACGATGAAATGAAATGAATTGTATTGTTCAGTAAATAACTATTATTAATTATTGGAATGAAGATTAAAGATTTCCATGATAACACCATGCACAAATGAGCAACAATTTATATGATCGAATATCAACTTCTGTATATATAAAAATGTCAAATGATTACAAATGTATGTCCATACACAAATATGGCATAAACGCCAACTGAAACAAAATGTATGTCTAAATACGTGAATGTATGTCCATATACAAAATATACATGCCCACTAGACATGTAAGCATCCCAAAACTATCTATAACATCCTAAGCTACAGATGGATCATCAAAATCGATCCTCTTCGCCCCACTGCTCGGCTCTGAAGGATCATGCACAAGAAAAACAAACCACAATTAATATTAGTTATATTATATAATTCACATTCGAAAAGTTAACATAAAAATGAATTATAATTGAACTATTCATGTTTACCTCATCTCCACATTTTCTCTTCATATTTGTAGGACTCTTGATGTATGTCTTCGGTAGAGGAGGTATGTTTTGAATATTTTCATACACAACCTACATATGTTCAGAAACATGACATTGATACAAGTTAGCATATAATTGTCACTGATAATAACAAATTATATCTACTAATCAAAAAATAAAATAAACACACATCTACTCGAGGCATCTCTTCTTCTTCTTCAAGTATATTGGGTGTAGTCATCAAGGATGTGAAGCCAAGAATTCTCTTTATATATACACAACAAGTATATGAAACTATCAATCTATGTCTAGACATGTATAATCACTATAAGTTATTTAAACTATTCATTCAATCATATTTGCATTCAATTACCTTTCCCTTGTCTCCAACTACACTACCAAATCCTAAATCACACTGCCCCGCACTCGTGCTACTTGTGCCCTACAAGAGTAAAATAAGATATACATGCAAGTTACTACATAATCTAATAAATATCAATATAAATGATGAGCATGTATGTACAATAAAATACAAATGACTAGGTGCAATAATATATGTACCGTCAAGCTATCAAGGCCAAATGAAATGGCCGACAAGGTGCCCTCCTGAATTTGTCTCAACTCATCCTCGGTCATCAGCTATTAAATAGACCATGTAAATAAAAATTAGTACTTAATATTATCTAGATTATAAATATATTATTAAAATATAACATGAACTGTGAAAATACAAATCTTACCATGACATCATCAATGTAGATGATAGTGCCTCCTCGCCTCTAGCATGTGAGGACTCCCCAGGGTATCCTCCAGTCTATGTAATAATATCTGGTGCATCATGCATCTCGTGCACCTCATAATCTACACTATCCACAGAAGGATCAACGGGCTATCCAACTGGACCCAAGCATATGTGCCCACACATGACACAACTATGGGGCACGCATATATGTGGAGTCAAGGATGACGTGTCAATGCCACCGGATGCACCGCTACCATCAAGAATAGGCTGAGCTACTGACGCAGCCTGAGAAACCAAAAGGCTACTCAAAGAGTGAATAGTTGATATGGTCCATGAAGCTGCCTCACAAATGATATCAGGATGTTGCACTACAGGTGGGGGATCAACAGGAGGAGGGGGGACATATGGGCCCTGGACTACTCTGATTTCCCCAGGTCTATTTTGGGGCATACCTAAACCTACACCCTAGAAAGGTTGGTTGTCAAAGTAGTTCACATGTTTGCGTAAAACAAACTCAGCATAAAAAAATTTTATGAAATAGAAGGGGATATCAAGATTGCTATTGGGTGGTTTGTCGAAAACCATCCACCAACAATCCCAAAAGTTTTTCACAATCCCATCATTTATGCACCATTTAATAGAAAGTTTTGTTTTTTTGGGATCTACGGGTTGACCAGTGCGGGGATTGACAAACAATGATGCGATTTGGACTTTGGATATCTCGAGATCCTTGATATCCTAATACAACAAGCCATCTGCATATTTTTTCCTCATAGAATCTCACCACAAAAGGGCGGCATTGTGCTCCCCAGTCATGGTTTCCATACCCTTTATGATTGACGTGAGAGGATCAAACATTGGGTTTAGACGAGGGATCCTACGATATACTTCTGCAATCCCCCTCTAAACATTCAAATTTTGTGCAATCAAATCCTGAATTGAGCGGGGGTTTGGCAAATGAGTGTTTGGTTGTTGCAGTTGTGGTTGGTCAGTGTTTTCATTGTTATCCCCCATTTTTAACCTAATTGAATGTAAACAATTAAATTTAGTTAACAAATTTAAATAATTAGGTATTTGATTTTTAAAAACCTAGTTTTCATGAAAAAAACCATATTTTCAATGAAAAATCAAATAAACATTAATAAAAAATACAAAAAATGAATGAAAATGATTGAAAATGATAAAATTCTTACCTTTCAATCTATTTTTTAGCAATTTTTGCCAAAAAACCGGATATCGGGTGCACCGGATATCAGATTTTGATAAAATCGCGCAACCCGTGAGTTAAAAATGACTTGCGGGTTGTCACTGTCGAAATATATTTGTCTCAGAAAATCGGATATCCGATTTTTATACTTAAATTATTTTAAAATAACATATATAATATAATAATATATTATATAATATATTATTATATTATATAATATATTATTATATTATATAATATATTATTATATTATATAATACGTATTGTATTATATAATACGTATTGTATTATATTATAAAATATAATTATATATTATATATTATATAATACGTATTATATAATATAAAATATTATATATTATAATATATATAATATAATATAATAATATATTATATAATATGTATTATATAATATATTATTATATTATAATATATATATAATATAATATATTATTATATTATATAATATATTATTATATTATATAATATATTATCATATTATAATATATATATATAATATAATATATATATATAATATAATATATTATTATATTATATAATATATTATTACATTATATATATTATATAATATAATAATATATTATATATAATATAATATGTAATATATAATATATTTTTTAAATTAAAATTACAAATAAAAATCGGATATCCGATTTGCATAGGTAATTACCAGGCCAAGAAAAAAGTAAACACGGATTTTCACATTTTTAGGTGAATGAAGAAGGCTATTTTTTTCACATCGCCACTTTTTGGCCCTCCTTGATCCTGCACTAACCAGGTGATTGTTACAAACCCTAGGAAGATAGTTATGCAACCCTTAAAGGAATACTAAGATCTAAAAACAAGTGCACAAACCAACATATGAAAGCACCCTCAGATGAAGTAGTTAACAAGCAAGAGAACTTTGTGCACTAGATAAGAAACCAATAACAATAAGGCAATCAGATGCAAATCCCCAAACCAAGTGGACCCTACAATTGAGAATAGAGGAATGAGAACACCTGAAATATTATTCTTTCTATCATCCCATCGATGCCCTCAATTTTCCAACAGGTATATTGTCCAGATTTGTTGCTAATTCATGCTAGCCCTAGTCCTGCAAAACAAGTAATGCAAGATCTACCTTCAAGTTGTTAGGATTTATAGAAGGAACCTACTCTAATACCATGTTAATTTTAAGACCAGACAGATAATAGTAAGCAGAAAATAACAAAGAAAACACACATAACATAGTAGTAGCCTAGGAAAACCTCCCTCTTAGAGGTGAAAAACCCAGCAACAAGTCTCAAATGTTTAATAGGCAATAATCACAAGTGATTTTATAATATGTTTCAGTACTTGAAGCTGTCAGCACATAATGGACAATAATAGCTTCAACCTAGGGAGTGAACTTATCTACAATTCGGATGTTGTTGTCCCAGAGATGAAGTTCGTTGCCCTTTAAATGGAATTCGCTGACCTCCCAAGGTGATAGCAGTGCTTTAGATAAGGTTCGTTGAGCTTCCAATAATATTTGTTGTCTTATAATAGTGTTCGTTGTCCCTTGATTGTGTCCGTTGAGCTCTCAATGATGATCGTTGCCTTTAGATGATATTTGTTTATCTCTGATCATAATATGTTGATCGCTGAAGTAATTCACTTATGACAGATAGGAATGTATTTTCCAAAATGTATATCTAATGCTTGTAAATGACTTTGTATATATATGTGACCAACTAACCTATAAGCCTTAGGTCAGCCTTGCTAAATGATTTCATAATAATCTAAGGTTGGCGCCCAATATAGGATCAGACCAATAATCATTTACAAGTTACATTTATATATAGGTCTTGTCCTATCCACAAGTTATATTATACATAGGTCTTGTCCTATCTACAAGTTACATTATACATAGGTATTGTCCTATTCATATCAAGATATAATTACAAGTTACATGTATTTGATCCCAGCCCTAAGTTACATCATTTGTCTTCACGTTATATGTGTTTGGACCCAACCCTAAGTGGTTTGGATTGCATGAGAGATAATACATAGGAATTTTTTATTGTCATTGATAACATTAAAATTCAATAGTCAGGTATCTGAGCTAGCTACAATTTTCAACAGTGCTCACACATGTGTGAGCACATATTGGGAAGAACATGGAGATGACAAGTGGAAGCATTTTTGGCAAAGTGTAAGAGTCTTGTGTTTGAGGAGGATGACATGTGGCTAAAAAGGGAAAGTTTAGGGTGGCTCTTATGGGGAAGAGCATTCTCACACATGTGTGAGCACCCTTGGGTCAAAGATGAGGTGGAGGAGAAAGTGACTAAAGTGACTAGATGAATTTAAAATTTGGGAAAATACTAATGATAATTAGGCTTAATGAAGGGGGTTAAATGGAGGATTTGTAGGAATCAAGATATTAGTTAAATAATTGTGCATTAATTAACTAATTGGAATTAGAAGAAATATTGAAGGAGTTGGCTAAGGTTGGGGATTAATTTGAATTTTAAAAGAATTAGGGATTTATATAATTAATTGATAAATTAATTATATGGCTAAGGGATAATTAAATATAATTTAATTAATTTTAAGAAGAATGAGGACTAACATAATTAATACAATTAATTATGTGGGAAGGGATAAATTAATTAAATATTAATTTGATTAATTTTAGGTGTATACATGTTCAACAAAGATTTGCAAACCTAGATATTCTTTGTTTGAAAGAGGTTCAAAAAAATAGAATCTTTCTATTATTTACTTTATCCAGCTAGTCAATTTTTGTGAAGAAACCATGAGGCAATATGTAGCCATTCAATGGTTGTTTTCTTAGATCTCCAACATGACAAGCACATTTAGTGGACTAGGGATATGACCCTACCAATAGTGTTATGGACTCTCTTAATATTGATAGTCATTCTTTTGACATATTTAATTTTTATGGTCTCAACAATAAATTGTTCAATGATCCAATCTTTGGCACCGTCATTTCAATCTTGAATATTTTCTTAAAAGGCTAGATAGATTCATGATGTCAACTCAATGTTTTCTCTCTTTTGCCAACTATGTTTCCTTGCCTATTAAGAATTTATTTAATTTTTTCCTTTTAAAACACTTCTCAATATTTTATTTCATTCAATGGTTGTTAATATTACGACAAATTAGACATAAGTAAAGCTTACGACAAAGTTGATTGGCGCTTCCTATGTAAATGTTTGGAGGCCTTTGGATTTTCCAAATCCTAGATCAACCTAATATTTGAATGTATATCCACCCCCAAATTCTCGGTCTTGGTTAATGGTTCCTCGGAAGATTTCTTCAGCAGCTCAAGAGGGCTCAGGCAAGGAGATCCTTTGTCCTCCTTCCTCTTCATCATCATGGCTGAAGCCCTAGGTAGATCCATCTCTAAGGCCAAAGAGGAAGGTGGGATCCAAGGAATCCCCATTACCAACGGCCTCCCTCCCTTTACCCACCAACAATTTGTCGACGACACGATTCTTTTTGGGCAGGGAAGTGTAAGGGAAGCGAGCGAATTCAAAGGCATCCTTAATTCCTATATGCTAGCCTCGGGTCAAGAGGTGAATCTTGCCAAGTCTACAGTTTTTATTTTCAACATAGACCCCTCCTTAGGAAAAGTGATCAGCAATGTCCTAGAGATTGGTGAAGGAACTCTTCCTTGCAAATACCTAGGTGTTCCCCTTGACAAGGGTAGAAGACCCTCAAAATTATGGGACAACTTGGTGGATAAAATCAAGTCTAGGATTAACACTTGGAAATGAAAATGGCTCTCATCTGCAGGTAGAGCAACCTTGGTTAGATCGGTCTTGTCAGCTATGCCCATTTATCAGCTCTCTTGTCAACATTTATCTTCTTCTAAACTTGCAGAGCTCAACAAGCATCTCAGGACTTTCTTTTGGCAAGGTGCTAATGACAACCGTAAAATATCACTCATATCTTGGGACAAGATATGCAAACCTAAAGAAGAAGGAGGAGTTGGCATTAAAAACCTTCGTGATCAGGGCAAAGCCTTGGGTGCCAAGTTGGTTTGGAGGATGTTCAGAACCCTCCACCTCAAATGGGCTCACTTGCTGCACCACAAATACCTTAATGGAGGAAATCCTATCCAAATCTTCAAAGAAACCAACCCTCCCAGAGGATCCTGCCTATGGAATTTTATGTTAGACTGCAGGAGGATTATCTCTGATGGACTTACTTGGAACCCGGGGTCCGGGGATAAAGCTCTTTTCTGGTCGGATTCATGGGGTGGATATAAGGCTATTGATAATATCCATGACTTTGGTGCTACTCATATCCTTCTTGAATCTCATAGATGACCCATGTTAAACAACTATATCTCCCCTTCAGAGGATGGGGCTCGTTGGTAGTGGATCGAGAAGGAAGATGAGGATATCTCGATAAGGGATAAATAAAAACTTATGGCAATTATTAAATCAAGGAACATTGCCTTAGGTCAGAATAAGGACAAGCTAGTCTGGGATGGCTCCCTAAGAGGAGAATACAACTCCAAAGATGGGTACTCTCTCATCTCCAAGTCGTTTATAAGACCTATGACTGAGCTTCCCTTGAAACTTTGCTGGGATAAATAATGTCTGCCTAAGGCAGGTATCTTCCCCTAGCTTGCGGTTCAGAACAAGCTCCTAACTGTGGACAAATTTAGAAGAATGGGGTATGAGGGCCCTAGTAGATGTCCTCTTTGTGAGGCAGATGAGGAAGACACCAATCATATCCTCCTTAACTGCCCCTTTGCTCACAAATGTTGGATCTAGCTCACCAACAAACTTGAATGGTCTGCGACCTTCCCTCACACCATCTTTGGAATGCTCAAGGCATGGCCTCTCCTCAGGCATCGCTATCTCTTTGAAGGATTATGGACAACTCTTCCTTCTTCTATTATGTGGGAACTATGGAAGGAGAGAAATAGACTTCTCTTTAAGAATGAAAAACTAGAAATTCCCAGAATCATTAACAGGATAAAGTCAGCTATCACTGAGCTCATGAACAACCGACTGTCATCAGGCACATTGAAGAATGCCTCTTTCACTTATTGGGATGAAAAGATGAAAAAATGTTGGGAAGGCTTATCCTTTCCTCCCTTTGTAGGAGATGGTCCTATTGCAAGTCTTCGATCAAGGGATGGATGCAAATGGCAGCCCCCAGGCATACGTTGGGTCAAGCTAAACTTTGATGGGGAATCCCGTGGCAACCCAGGGCAAGCAGGGATAGGATGTGTTGTTCATAATTGGGAAGGCAAGGAACTAGCAACCCTTGCCTCTCTGGTTGGCATCAACACCAACAATTGGGCAGAACTTATGGCCCTGGTGGAGGGTCTGCATTTATGTAGGAAACTAGGAGTTAAGAACTTGGAAATCGAAGGAGATTTAGCTATAATTGTCAATGCTCTAAGGATAGGTAGTATGCCTAATTGGAGACTAAATACTTTTCTATCAAAATCTCTTGACTTATACAGAGATTTTGATAGGTTCACAATTAATCATATTTATAGGGAGGGCAATAAAAGAGCAGATGAGTTGGCCAACTTGGGAGCCGATGGCATCAATCTCCTATATGTGCCACCTTAAGGCAACCCCCTCTTTTTTTTTCGTGTCCTAAGTGGTCGTTAGCATGTTTCTCCTTTCATCCCCTTATGTTTCTGTTGCCCAGACTCTGTTTTAACCCCCTTATTTATTCCTCTTCCTACCCCCTATATTTACGTATAGATACTCGGACAAACATTCAGTTTAAATATGCCCATATATCTATTCTTCCAGACTTTAACTCGAGTAATTAGGCTCAATCCATAGTCAAATATAATCATTAAAACACAAATCTCAATAAATAAATAAAAAATTATTCCTCTCCTTCATACCCATTTAGTCTTCCATCCTTTAGCCCAAGGAGAGGCCCCTCGTCTAATATTTTTGTATATACTTATCTGGGCACTTTCATTATCAGACCCTCACCTTGATTCAGTCATCCATCCTCATAGTTAGCCTCTCATCGGCATATATATATATATATATATATATATATATATATATATATATATATATATATATATATATATATATATATATTCTTGTATGTGCCACCTTAAGGCAACCCCCCCTTTTTTTTTCATGTCCTAAGTGGTCGTTAGCATGTTTCTCCTTTCATCCCCTTACGTTTCTCTTGCCCAGACTCTATTTTAACCCCCTTATTTATTCCTCTTCCTGCCCCCTATATTTACGTATAGATACTCAAACAAACATTTAGTTTAAATATGCCCATATATCTGTTCTTCCAGACTTTAACTCGGGTAATTAGGCTCAATCCACGGTCAGATATAATCATTAAAACACAAATCTCAATAAATAAAAAAAATTATTCCTCTCCTTCATACCCATTTAGTCTTCCATCCTTTAGCCCAAGGAGAGGCCCCTCGTCTAATATTTTTGTATATACTTATCTGGGCACTTTCATTATCAGACCCTCACCTTGATTCAATCATCCATCCTCATAGTCAGCCTCTCATTGACATATATATATATATATATATATATATATATATGTAGGTTTTATCTCACATTCTTGCAGCCCAGGACCCTTTCATGAATTATCTGGGACAGACAAGCACTCTCAACGCATGTAACAATTTTCTCTTTACAGATATATAGGCATTTCATATATATTTACACACACACACACACACACACACACACATATATATATATATCTATCTTAACACCTATATATATATAGGTGTTAAGATATATATATATATATATATATATATATATATATATATATATATATAGATATATATATTCATATATCTTAACACCTATATATATATAGGTGTTAAGATATATATATATGAATATATATATATATCTATATATATATATATATATTCATATTTATATATATACATTTATATATATACTTAAGAATATATACATATATATGTATATATGTATATATGTATATATATATGTATATATATATATGTATATATATATATATGTATATATATATATATATGTATATATATATATGTATATATATATATATATACATATATATATATATATATATACATATATATATATATATATACATATATATATATATATATATATATATATTCTTATTAGTCTCTTGAAGTTTACTGATCTTTCATCCTTGAATATTAGCTTAAATCCTTTTTTATCCATCTCTTCATTTATCTGAAGGTATATATGCCTTTTCTCATTTTCATAATTTCTTAGAGTCATACACTTTGGTGGCATCACTTTATCTTCCTTTAAAATGTCATGTTTCATCGATGTTACCTTTGTTTTGATGAAACCATCATTATCATCAATGAGCCTTGTGGTTTCATCGATCTCCTCATTTTCATCAAAATCTTTACCTTACGTGTTCGTGTCGATGTAATGCTCCATCGATTTATCGAAACCCTGTTTTTGATAGGAATCCTTTTGTTGCTGCATTTCACAACCGGCTTATCGATCTTTAAGTTTATCGATAATGGTTCCTCATTATTCATCTTTTGCATTGGCATCAATGAAATTTTTAGGCAAAATGAAATATCAAGGATCACTCCCACTAAGACCAATGCAAGTTGAAGAACTATTTCAACAGTGGGGAATAGACTTTATAGGAGAAATATCAGAATAGTCAAGTGGAGGACACAGGTGGATTTTGGTTGCCACAGACTACTTTACCAAATGGGTGGAAGCAATACCTACTAAACAGGCTACTAGTAAAGTGGTGGTGAAATTCATACTGGAAAATATCATTACTAGATTCGGTGTTCCTACAAAAATCATCTATGATAACAGCATGGCTTCCAGGTCTGAAGAATTTAATACCTTTTGTGAAGAGTATGGCATCACAATATCTCATTCATCCCCTTACAACCCTCAAGGTAATGGGCAGGCTAAGTCAAGAAACAAAAACATCCTAAAAATCATCAAAAGGATGCTGGGATAGAATTAAAAGGTATGGGACTCAAAGCTGAATTTAGCATTATGGATGTGGAGTGACAAAAGAACAACGGATAGAAAATTTAAAATTGGTGATTTGGTTTTGATGTGGAATGCCAAGAGTCAAGATAAGGGTAAACATGGAAATTTTGAAGCTTTATGGCTTGGACCGTATGTGATTACGAATAAAGAAGGAGAAGATTCTTATTTTCTCCAAAATACTAAAAGAGAAATTCAAGAATTGCCAGTACATGGACAGTTCTTGAAAAACTTCTTTTCTTAAAAGGGGCCTTCTTCATGTACAATAGTTTAGGTTTCACTACCATTGTAAAAACCACATTTCCTTTAAATATTCTTTCCTTATACATAAACCAAAGAGTCTAGATTCTTGAAGGTATCCATAGCATACCCCCATCCCCAGTCAGAGCCACTGTTGAGCATCAAATCTGAATTAAGTAAAATATCTTGATTTGAGAAATTTAATCATTAAAGCCCCCTATTGTTAGAAGAAATCATCATTTTCATTAATACCATGATAGCCCACAATTCATCAAGCCGGTATAATAGCATCCTATAAAGATATCCGGATTCAAATAGTATCCGTGAGACCCAATGATGTCTCATCGATAAAGAAGGGCCATCGAAGAAAGGAAACGCTGATGAACTTCAGAAAGGACTCATCGAAGACAGTAATTCCATCGACAAAAGATATCGACGAAAGTAGAGATGGGTTTCATTGACGGGAAAAGGTCTTCGAGGAGATAATACCATTGGTGCAAAGGGACTCACTGAAAGAAACATTCTCATTGAAAGAATAAGGTTGATCAGACAGAAGAAAGATACATCGATAAGGATATGAGTTTCGAGGAGGCTAAAAGGCATGTTACCGATATGTGTGGTTTTACCGATGCAACTTTATCGAGGAAGATTACTAATGAGCTCATCGATGAAAGATGATAGTAGAAACTAATCATCAAAAGAAAGATGGCCTCAATGAAACAATAGATCCATTCAACGAAGGAGTGTAGTGATGTCGATAGAAAATGTGTTTCGATGGAAGGATAAAGGAAGTAAACGAAGCCCAAGGTTTCTTCGACATGAAACCCGATGGACATCAGATATATATCGATGAGAAAATAGGTTTCGAGGAGGCTAAGAGGCATGTCTCCGATATGCGTGGTTTTATCGATACAACTTTATTGGTGGAAGACGACAAGGGAGGATAAAGAAAGGCTTTGGTGAGACAATAGATCCATTCATCGACGAGGCATAGTGATATCGATGGAAGAAGTATTTCGGTGGAAAAATAAAGGTCACAGAAGCCCAAGGTTTCTTCGACATAAAAACCCAATGGATATCAGATAGGTAGTGGTGAGGAGACAACCATAGTGATCGTATACAGTATTTCGATGAATAAAGGAAATACTTGATCGAAGTGATATTCGAAACAAATGTGTTAGTTAACGTTTATATGTTGAAAAGCCACAACGCTTGGTGATAATGTATACTCTCATATAAAGGAGAGAGATTTTGTAATATGGAGGATAATAAGAAAAAAAAGTAGATTATAGCCTCAGGCTTACCACTGTACTATTTTACCGATAATGGTTCCTCATTTTGTTTTTACCGATGGCATGTTATCGATGAAAATCTCTTATGTTTTATCAACCTTTTGTCTTTCGATGAAACTGCCATTGTTGGCCAATAACTTTAGTATCTCTTCGACAGCCTTCTTTTCTCAAAAATTCCTATCGATGAAACCTTCCCCAGTTTATTCGATCTCATCATTTCAGAAGAACTATCTTCTTCGGTGAATTATTTACATGTCTTACTGATACCGTAGTTTCTTCAGCAGCCTTGCTTCATCGATGAAATCTCCTTTGGTTTCTTCGATATACTTTTTATTGATGAAAAATAATGCTTTCGATAAGTCCCTTTCGAAGTTCATCGAGGCCCAAGTCTGTTCGATAAATAATCTTATCAATGAAACATCGATAGGTTTCTTTGATACAACATGTGTACCATTTCGGTCAAACTAGACATTTCGGTGAGAGGTTAGTGTGTATATGTAATGGCTTTGGTTTGGGCGATAACTTTTAGGATTCTGATGTCGGTGGAAGTTTCAAGGGTTCTATCAAAATTCTTAAGGGCATGCTTGATTTCATTTTTTAGAAAACTTTCGTAGCTTTAATTAAAACCATGGAATTCTATTGATTTAAATTCGATGCTCAACACCACCCCTAACCATAATCCTAACCCTAACTCTAACCAATATTTAAACCCCGACCCTGATATTATACACTTAATAATTATAAAATAATATTATAGTTTCAAAATAAGAATATAATAGTATTATACTTATCATATGGCACTCTATTAATATTATATTACTAATAAAACTACAAAAATAATATTATAACTAAACATAATTTAAAATAATAATATAATACATTTCAAATATTTCAAATTATCTCACTTAAAGCTTTCCCATGACACTCAATTAGGGCCTGGAAGGCTCTCGAACCATATTCTTTAAGATGGTAGCTCCCCGCGATCTCTTTGTAGGAATATTTATGGAATTTGCCTTGTTAATATTTATTGATTTTATGCTCTTCGATGGATAATCACTCTCGCATTATGTTCGGGAGATTTTTTGAGACTAATATTTTGAGTTGTGTATCCTAACAGGGTGACCATCCAAGCAGGTATGATATATTTTATAAGTTGACCTATTCGGTTTTCCTTTTCCTAACATTCTGGTGAGAGATTTTCTCAAGATTTTGTGCAGCATGAGGAGCAGAGCATGCTTAACCTTGTGTTTCAGGAATAGCAAGAACTGTCGCCCATAAATGGCAGCATCACCCCAAGAGATGGGCAATCTGCTACTCAACTTTACACAGAGGATTTCTACATACAATCTTCATTATTTTGGACAAGTTCACTTTGTGATCTTGTATCTCCATTTTGTATCGCAACCTTAATTTTTTCTAATCCTTGAGGGATCTGGGCTTGACTGGAGGTTTTCTTCCCTCCATTCTTTCCTACCGGTGCCCACACCGAATGGAGGTGTAAATGTAAATCTATCTATTTTTTAAATTAATAAAATTCTTTGGCCTTGGCCTTTTATCGATCAAAAAAAAAAATACTAAAATTCAAAAAAATGTTTTTTTCTAAATACCTCTTTGTTGAGTCATCAACCTACCCTTCTTCATAACTATGTCTCCATTATCAAATTGAATGGATTAAGTGGGGAATGATTCTCTTAAGCATAACTCCTAGCTTCTTTACATTTATGGGCACCAAATCATACATTTCTTCTACCAAGCTTATGAATCCACTATTATAGAACATTGTTGCATTGTCATCAAGCTAAAAGAGAAACCCTTTTCTCCTTCTCTACAAATGCATGTTTTCAAACTTGACCAACACAAGAAAATCATAGATAATCACTCTACAAGAGAATCCCAAATAAAATCTTACCTTCACTAGCTCAAAGTTAGGGATGGAGCTTCTAGGGAGATTTATTATCTATAAGTCCTTATCATACCTCTTAAGTGATCAAGCACATTAAAGAAGGATCTCAACTCTTAGAAAAGTTTTTAATATTACTCAAGCCACAAGTTTTCAAAGCCCAAGACACATCTCTAGAGTGATCAAATCATCTTCAACAATGCATTTAAGAAATCCTTGTTTTCCCCACCAATAGATCTTTGTATGAGCAACTTTTAACTCAAGGGGACCTTCATAAGGTTGTTTTCTCAAATACCAAGATACAATATATTTTCTTGTGAATGTTACAAAGACCTTTGGAACATCTATAATCATCTCTATAAATTTTATCTAGAGGCTTATAATTAAAATATTTAGAAACTAACATTAAATAAGGAAATATTTAAGTTAGTACTGTTAAGTCACAAATTTGCGCCCTACTAAACTATAAGTTTATCAATCTGACCTAACATGGGATTCACTTCTGCATGTGGGCAATGCATAACCTGAAATGAAACCTCCCGTTCCTAGGCTGGTTCCTATTGGATAATCACCTGATACTCTCTAATACTGAACTAACTTTACAGAGTAAAGGATAAGAACTGAAGAAAAGGAACTTAAAATTGAACTAAACTTAACTAGAACCTGGTGATACACCAAAAAGTGAGAGATAAATGATAAAAACCAATCTCAATCTACAATATTCTACTTTAATTGATAAACACTTCTTTCCTGTATAAGTTTGCATAAGTGTTTCATAATAAGGTCCTGAGATGAACCAATGATGAAGAGTAATTTTTCACTCAAAAGTTCTGAATTCTTAAACACATACTATGACCTGCAAACATACACACGTTCCTATATCAAGGTACTATCTGAGACAAGTAAACAAGGAGCAATATAACTCACAAATTTAATTTCATCAATCATGCTTGTACACAAAATATGGAAAGAAAACAAGGCTTGATTCCATAGAATACTGCTCCAAAAGATGTTGTCACATATAAAATATCTCTAAATCTGAGTTACAGAATCCATGCAAAAGAAATGCTAAGGACAAGAAGCTGTCTCCGAAAACACTGCTCTTGCATAAATCTGAACTCCCCTGAAATCAAGTGTCCCAAGACACTAAGTACAAAACCTGTCCAACTGATTGAGTCGGATGCAAGAAAAGGGCCTCAAAAAGAGGAGTCTAGAAGACACCAAAAAGGGCTACAAACATGGAAAAGTATTCTTCAATCAATAACCAACCCAACAGATCACTAAAAAGGGCCTCAAAAAGCTCAACCAAGTAATAAAAACTCCCTAAAATGATGAAAAAGTCCAAACTCGACCCTTTGCCTAAAAGTGCTCCAACCTCCCTAAATTCACTCCATTTGATTTCAAACAACCTCATGTTCCTATTAAAATGTTCTTATCTCCAAAATTACCTCAACTCCTTTTGAACATTTCCCAAGTAGTCATGAATACTCCTATATGCTCTCCTTATGTCTCCAAACCGAAAAGGCTTCTTCAATGGTAGCCTTATCTCTCCAAAATTAACTCATCCTTCAAAAATTAAGTCAAAAGACTTAGTCTCCTTTTAGCACATGGATACACCTTTTTCACTTTTAATAATAATAATACTTAATTACAATTTATAGTGATATTGTAATTAAATACTTTTTACAAAATGATACAAGCTTAGACAAAGAAAGAAAACAAAATATAAAATTAAAACATACTTGATAATATCAATGCTTAATGAAATATTTAAACATTGATATTATCAAATATATTTTATTATTGTTTCTTTTGTCCACAAAGCCCAATGGACTTGAAGAAAATAAATAAATATTACAAAGGGCTTTGTCATAACCATAAAAGCTTATACTCTTTCGCATTAACTTAGCCTTTCATTTTGCAAAATGAAGAAAACAACTGGAGAAGCTTTTCGAGGGTTTGAGACCTCAAGATGCTGCCATTGCTGTTTGGATTTCTGTCACTTTGTGAAGTCTTTTGATGAAGTTCTTTTGTGCTGCTACCGCCATTATGAGTTATTTCTGTAGCCACCATTATGAAGGTTTTCGAATGAAGAATATGCGTTCGCTACTGGTGCTGCCACCCAAGATAGATTTGATTGCAGTCTTCGAACAATCCAAGTCACCACTATGCATTAAGAGTTAGACTTTTTCCCGAAGGCATGCTGAAGTTTTCTGAATCTTCTCTTAAATACAAATCCCATTTTCTACAGGTATGAAGCCTTTGTGAAATTTTAATAAACACTTGCTCTCTTGAGTGAAACGGCTTCTTCTTGCTTTATTTTCTGTTAATATGCCATTGTTGGAAGTACGAAGAGGGTTTTTTACTGCGATACATCTGCAAATATTCCTTGACATTTCAAATCTGTGTTAGATTTTATGTTGGAAACTTCAAAATTTTCCCAAACCTGATGTTTCCTTTTGATATAGTTTTGTTTTAATGATATTGACAAAAGAAACAACTAGCCGCAATTTTTGGTGGACAAAACTTATGTTTGAACATGTGTTTCTTATGTCTCCTGACTGTGCATTTTGATCTTATGTAGAAATCAAGTTCGAGCACGGGCTCATGACACTCATTTCATTACCAGTTGATTCTGATTTCATTGAAGTTTGTTGTTTGTTCCTGTTCATAAAATATTTCAGATGCTCTGTTTCTATACCAACCTATTGCATTGAATCATTTATCTTCACTATGTAGCATTGATTTTTCAATACTGTAAGGTTTCACATTAGAATAATATGTCCCTTAAAATAGTTTATCCATTAATGCTTTCTTTTTATACATATCATGAATAGTAAAGTAAAAGGTTTCATATTTAAAACAAATATGTCCCTTTGATACTTCAGTTGGTTTCTTCATCATTCCATTTTGATATTCTAAGATTAGTTACTCTAAAGGGTATGTCAGGCTCATACCCGAAGGGAGCCTCGGTCAGAGGCACATGCCAATTAGAGTAACTAATTATCTGCACATGAAACAAACACATTAGCATAAACATTTCTTTCTCCTGAAGCAGTGATTTGTATCTTTATCCTTCCTGCTCTTTCGAAACAGAAATAAGATAGGATATGATAAATGGTACATTGTAGGATAATCTTTCATTGCTTAGATCTGTTGGATCTGACACCTCTTCTCTTTTGTGCAGGAAAGCAGGGTTTGTTCAGAATTTGAAGATCGAGAAAACAGTCATAAGGTCAACGGGACAGCCAATAACCAGTCAAAGCAACCCAAGGCAATGACTGGTTATCCTTACACTCACTATTTGATTCTATCCTTTTCTGTTTTGGATATGTAGGAAAGATAGAAATGCTAAGCTCACGACTTGTGTGAGGTTTTAAGGAATTCAGTGCATGTATAAATATGCTTCAAATGCATGAACTCAATTTGTAATCTATCATTGTTCAATACAAATGAAAATACTTTTTAAAACACTGCAATGTACCTTCTGTAAATGCAATCATTTGATAAAAATGCATCCTTTGGCCAAAATTACATGGGTAATGAAATTTTAGGTAACATTTTGGTGACCTCTAGTGTATGTATGCCTTCTATACAGGAACCAGTAGCCTTAGAAATCCATTGGGTAGTGAGTCTTTTAGGAACAACTCTGGACTAAGGTAAATAGCTGAGATAAAATAGCGTAAGATAGAATTCTGAGTGTAGATTTATGGCTCTGGATAGCTTGGCTCCCCTATCCTGGGGGATAGGTGTATACTCAGAATGTTGTAGTGGATTGTTTTGTTTGAGCTATCTATCAGATTTGGATATTTACAATAGCAACTCGTGTTCAAAACACTTATTGAAAATAGGGAAACTAAATAGTTAGCTAGACATTAGAGATACTAATAATAGGCAAAGTAGTATGAAGTAAGAGGGCTGGGTAATGAGGTTTTTCATTATGTATGTATGTTGAGTACACTCCAGCATATATAATGCAGAATTTGATTACACAACCCTCTTAGTTTGTATGAATGTACTACTATTAGTATCCCTACTGCCTAGTTAACTGCTAACTGTGCAACAACACTTAGGAGTACCAAAAACTGAAAGTAAATAGTGCAGTAGCACTTTATTCAACCACTAATCTATTACTCATAAAATAGGATAGACCTCAAAACAAGGTTTGAGGTGAATACCATTTACTGGTAATTGCAGATTTTCCCCTTCCAGCGTGGCCAGCTGAAAAGCATTGTGTTCCTTGCATTCTGTGATGACAAACGGACCTCCCCAAAATGAATCAAACTTGGTGTGTTTGCCTGGTCTGCTCTTGAGTTCATCCCACTTGAGTACAATATCTCCCACATTGAATTCCCTGGCTCTAGCTTTCCTATCAAAGCTCTTCTTCACCTGCAATTGTTGAAACTCCATTGTTTGTCCCGCCTTTCTCCTACTTTCCTCCAATTCTATTAACTGTGCATAACGCACTTGCATAGGATCTTCTTCATCAAATAGCACCATTTGAGTGGCCATATCTAGTGCTAGCAATTCTGTTTCTATTGATAACCTTGCTTCCTTCCCATATACCAACCGATAAGGTGAATTGCCAATAATTTGCTTTGGTGTGATTCTGTCCACCCACAAGGCTGCCTTCAGCTTTGAATGCCAATCATGCTGATTTTCTTGCAAAGTCCGCTTGATGATTCTGATTAAGTTCTTATTCATGGACTCTACCAATCCGTTGTCTTGAGGATAATAATTTGAGCTAGTATTGAGATATATGTTGTGTTTGATAGCCCAATCAGTCACCCTTAAGCCTACAAAAGCGAGTGCATTGTCTAACACTATGGAGTTAGGAACTCCAAACCTGTTCAGAATATCATCATAAAAATTCAAAACAGTCATCTCATTAGCATCCTTCAGTGCTGCAGCCTCAGTCCATCTAGTAAAATAATCGGTTGCAGTGATTATCCACCAGTGGCCTGTACTTGATGGTGGGTTAATAGGACCAATGAAATCAACACCCCATCTGTCAAAAGGTTGTTCTTCTTTTATGGGATGTAAAGGTAATGCTAGCAACCATTCTTTCCCTGCAAACATAACACATTTAACACACTTCCTTACATATGCATGACAGTCCTTGAAAACATTTGGCCAATAGTAACCAGCCCTTAGAATTTTATATGCAGTAGTCCTTGGAGAGAAATGACCTCCTGAATGGCCATCATGGAATTCATGCAAGATTTTTGTAATCTGATTTGAATCAATACATCAAAGGAGGACACCATTGTGATCTTTCCTGTACAATATATCATTAATCAAGACAAAAGGAACTGATTGTAACCGATAGTACCTTCTTTTTGCCTTATCTAGGTTTGCTAGACACTCACTAGTTTTTAGAAAGTGAATCATATCCTGCAACCAGCTTGATGTACTATCATCATCAGCTATTAAATCAATCACCAGAGCTATTTCTACTCCTTCTTCCTTTCTTGAAATTTCATTTGTAGTAATCTGTTCACACAGGCCTCTACCTCTAACCAATTTGGTGACCTGAATGTCTATGTTGTATTCCATGACCCGTGTTATCCAACCAGCTCTTTTCTCACTGAGATCCTTACTGAGGAGAAACTCTTTTACACTTGGATGAGAAACCTTCAGGTGTATCTTGCTATGAGACAGCAAGTGCCGAAACTTTTTAAGGCTCTTTACAACAGCAAGGACATGCTTTTCAACAAAGCTATACCTCTGCTCATAATCTTCCAATCCTTTGCTAAAAAATGCAATAGGCTGTTCCAATCCTTCTGTGTTTTTCTGGACCAGCATTGCAGAAATAGCCTCATAACCACCATACGCATACAAAATGAAATCTTTGCTAAAGTCTGGATTTATTAGAGCAGGAGCTGTCGCGAGTGACTCCTTGATAGTTTGAAAATTAAGCTTTGCTTCTTTTGTCCAGTGGAAAACAACATTCTTCTTCAGCATGGTTGTAAGTGGTTTCAATAAATCTGCAATATTAGGCAAGAAACGCCTAACGAAATTAATCCTCCCAATGAAAGATTGCAATCCCTTCTTGTGATGTGGCAGGGGTATCTCCAAGATTGCTGCTATTCTTTCCGGATCCACTGTGACACCTTGCTTAGAAACAACATAACCCGACAACTTTCCTTCATGAACAACAAACATGCATTTCTTAGGGTTAAGTGAAACACCAAACTCCTTGCAGCGCTCAAAAATCTGCCTTAAGTGCCCAAGATGATCTGCTGCCTTCTTAGAATAAACTGTGATATCATCAAGATAAACCAAAACAAACTGGTACATCAGATTACTAAATGCCATATCCATGGCTTTCTAGAATGTGCCCCTGCATTGGATAAACCAAAGGGCATTCTTTTGTAGGCCATGGTACCCCATTTAGTGATAAAAGTTGTTTTATAAAAGTCTTCATTTCTGACCAGTATTTGGTTATATCCTGAATAACCATCTAGCAGTGAGAATCTTTCCGAACCAGCCACATACTGCAATATTTGTTCCATTGAAGGAAGGGGGTGCCTATCCTTCAAGGATGCTCTATTCAGATCTCTGAAATCAACACATAATCTAAGCTCTCCATTCTTTTTCCTAACAGGTATAAGATTGGACACCCAGCTGGTGTGTTTGATGGGAAAGATAATGCCACTTTCAATCAACCTAAAAACTTCCTTTTGCATTAATGGTTCTATCTTTGGGTTGATAGGACACTGCCTTTGTCTCACTGGCTTAGCATTTGGTTCTAACTCGATGGTATGTTGTGCTAACTCAGGATTGAAACTTTCAAATCAACATATTCCCATGCAAAAATGTCTGCAAACTCTTGAAAAAGCCGAACATATGACTCCTTTTCAGCAGGGGTATTCACTTTACCTACCTTTAAGCTTTTCCTGGGTGCAACCTCCAACTCTTCATAATGTTCTTGCGGGACCAGCAAACTGGTCTTATTCTTTTTAGCTTGATCATCTGAATTAAAAATTGACTCCAAGGTAACAAGACCCTTGGGCAATTTATTTGACTTCAGTTGAATGACTTGATCTTGATATTGTTGTTGAATTCTATTCTAATTTGAGGCAGCGAACACATCTTCCTCCAATAGGAATTGTAAAATTTGTTCATCTGATTCAAACACTTGCCAATTAACATTATTATCTGGAATTGAGGGCCGGATAATAATCTTGATATGCTGCTGATCACAGACCCTTTTTATACTATTTGGTATATCATATTGGGCTCCAACTGCAGCTAACCAATCAGCATGCTGATTTCTACTTCTTGGAACAGCTACAATGTTAAATGCATCAAAATCTTCAATGGAATCCCAAACCCTGAGCTTGTATGCTTTTAAATTATCATTTTTTACTGCATTCAAACCTCTAACTTGATTAACAATTAGCTCACTATCACCATGCACCTTCAGGTTTTTTATTCCACGCTTTCTCGCCCACTCTAAACCTTGAATCAGCCCCTCATACTCTGTTGTATTATTGGTACAGGCAAAACCCAACTTGAAAGCTGCATAATATTTCTCACCCTTAGGTGAAACAAGCATAACCCCACCTCCTGAACAATTCCTGCTTCATGACCCGTCAAAGAACATCTCCTAAACATCATTCCGAGATTCAATATCAGCTTCCTGTCCTTTAACCAGATTAGGCATAATTAAACCAGCTTCTTGAAACATATAGTTTCCCAAACCAGCATCCACAAGGAGACTAGTTTCATTCTCCAAAACATTCTTTGTTGCCCATTCATCTAACTGGACATCCGGTATTTCACTGACCTGAGTTACAGGCTCATGAACAGTTGTATACTCATCATGCTCAAAAACCATACAATTAGCATTAATGATGTTAGGCGTATAAGGCTCTATATGGTTCTTTGACAACAATTCGGATTGGATAGTAACTTTGGTTCTATATCTAGTTCGGAACAGCATGTGTGACCAGTTAGATGATAAATATCCTCCTATTTTGGCAGTAAACTCTCTTGATAAACATAGGGCAAAATATGGGGGCAAATCTATGACATAAATATCTTGAGATATAGAGAAATTAGGACAAGCATGTAAGGTTAAACTAGCATCTTTGATAAAACCTATAGTCCTAACAGCCGAACCATCAAGCTGTACTACGCCTTTCTCTAATAAATCATATTTCAGACCAAGTTGGTCAGCTATCTTCTTAGGCATAACAGAGCATGTAGCTCCACTATCCACCATGCAGTTGTGTACCAAATTATCACCAATAATAAGAGAAACGTAAAACGGAGGTGATTTCACGTTCTTACCTTGGATTGAAGTTGCTTCTTTATTGTTGTTCCCCTTTTCATCGTTCTGGATAGTAGCATTAGTCAACACAGCCTCCTTACCAGCATCAGCAAATGTCACCTTAGGAGGAATTTCTTCATTCAACGCCTTCTTCAAACTATTAACTTGTCCAGGAATAGCCAAAGAATCCCACATGCTCATGGTAACATTCATCTTTTTCATGATGTCCACAATGCTGTAAGGTACAGCTGAATGTACTTTCTGTTGTGTCTTGACAACAAATGTATCTGCATCCTTTTGAAACTGCTCCTTAGCTACCGCAATAGGTACTTTCTTCAGAATACTTGGTATTTGCGTGGATTTGGATGACGATTCTTCAGTTGCAGGTCCTTTACCTCTCTCTGATGTTTGGCCCATATCAAGAGCTCTTTTCTTAGCTCGAGTATTGGCTGCAATCGGTGAGTCGCCATTCATGCCATTGAATTCTTCACCTTGCCAGTTAAGAAAATTAGTTTCCATAGTATGCATATCCTGCTATTGTTCAGGCGCAGTAGGAGGTATATCCGGTTGTGAGCTTGCAGCATTTTGTACCATGAGAGCTTGATTTATCATGCCATTAGAGCATGTAGACTAATTATGAGCTTGGTTGCAGGGATAACACCAATCTACCTCTGATATTAAATTGTTTTGAGCAGGTACAATGTCTCTGACTGCATTTGCGGCATTCAAAGGTGCTGGATTGTAAGGCTGATAAGACCTCTGATTAATATTTTGCCTCGCACCTTGGTAATTATTCTGATAAGGCTATCTATTTTGTTGGTACTGCTAATTGTAGCCTTGACTTTGAGTCTGCTGACTATAACCTTGATTTGGTTGCTAAAAAGTTGGCCTTGGAGCTTGGTAATGCTTCTTAATACTTGTCAACTCATTTCCCAAAGTCTGCAAAATATTTTCTATCTTCTGCTGGCTACTCCTTATCTCATGTATTTCATTTGACGTGCCTGCTATCGTTGTCTCTTGAGGAACATCAATAGGCATTGCTGGTATAACAGGCAAAGAGGCAAGAGGTGGTATATTAATTGGCATGTTAGGTTGAATGGCCGGAAAATAAGGCATTGGAGGCCTAGGTGCTATCTTGCCAGCCTGTATAAGGCTATTCTCTGCTCTAACAGCAATGCCAAAAGCTTGGGGCAGCGAAGTACCACCCATCGATTGAATCATTACTAAGATATCACTATTCAAACTTTTCAGAAAATACAAAAATGCATGTTCTGCACTTGGTCTTACCACTGCTGGTATTCGTTTCCATGTCTTTTGAAAACGAGAGTTGAAATCTGTCATCTGCTCCTGAGGAGCATGCTTGATAGTTGTGAGCTGCTCCACCAGGGATAAGTGATCAGACTTGTCCTCGAAATACTTGGTTAACAAATCCCCAAGCTCATCCCATGAGTTAACTGACCCCACAGCCAGAGTTCTGAACCATTCTAAAGCTTTTCCCTTCAAGGATGTTGCTAACAGTTTTACAGCAACATCTTCTTCTGTAACATGGTGCACATTACATAAAATTGCCACATCACGGATGTGGTCTATTGCCAGTGTTTGGCCTTCTCCAGTGAAATCTGGTAAGCCTTTTAGTGCCGCCAAAGGCACGTCATGATGTTGGGCAAAATTTAATGGGCTTCCTTGATTCAAAGGCATGAAAGCAAAGGCTCTTGGTAAGGCCATAGCACCAAGTTGAACTGATGTACTTGCTGCAGCTGAGCTTCCTCCTATAAAAAATGAAAAATTAAAAGGAAGAGGAGCAGCAACTCTACAAGTGGGTGAGGCTGAATGCCTATCTCTTTGATTTCTGTTTGTAGCTTTACCTTTTCTTTGATAAACTCTTGTAGGAGGTGATGACTTGCCTCTTTTTGTATATGCAGTTCTTTTCGTTGATCTTCCTTGTCTTTTTGGCGAAGAAAGCTGCAAATATTCAAAGTTTGTGGAACTTCTAGTTTCAATTCTTCTCATAAGGCAAAATAGTTATACTCACACTTGATCTTTTTACCAGGGAGTCACCAGATACACTTGAAAATAACCTCTTACGGGTCTATATTATGCTAACAGCATATCAAAATCAGCATAAAATATTCAAATGGACTTCTTTTAAGGTCCCACCGGGCGTGCCAAAATTGTTAAGTCACAAATTTGCGCCCTACTAAACTATAAGTTTATCAATCTGACCTAACATGGGATTCACTTCTGCATGTGGGCAATGCATAACCTGAAATGAAACCTCCCGTTCCTAGGCCGGTTCCTATTGGATAATCACCTAATACTCTCTAATACTGAACTAACTTTGCAGAGTAAAGGATAAGAACTAAAGAAAAGGAACTTAAAACTGAACTAAACTTAACTAGAACCTGGTGATACACCAAAATGTGAGAGATAAATGATAAAAACCGATCTCAGTCTACAATATTCTACTTTAATTGATAAACACTTCTTTCCTGTATAAGTTTGCATAAGTGTTTCATAATAAGGTCTTGAGATGAACCAATGATGAAGAATAATTTTTCACTCAAAAGTTCTGAATTCTTAAACACATACTATGACCTGCAAACATACACACGTTCCTATATCAAGGTACTATCTGAGACAAGTAAACAAGGAGCAATATAACTCACAAATTTAATTTCATCAATCATGCTTGTACACAAAATATAGAAAGAAAACAAGGCTTGATTCCATAGAATACTACTCCAAAAGATGCTGTCACATATAAAATATCTCTAAATCTGAGTTACAGAATCCATGCAAAAGAAATGCTAAGGACAAGAAGCTGTCTCCGAAAACACTGCTCTTGCATAAATCCGAACTCCCCTGAAATCAAGTGTCCCAAGACACTAAGTACAAAACCTGTCCAACTGATTGGGTCGGATGCAAGAAAAGGGCCTCAAAAAGAGGAGTCTAGAAGACACCAAAAAGGGTTACAAACATGGAAAAGTCTTCTTCAATCAATAACCAACCCAACAGATCACTAGAAACGGCCTCAAAAAGCTCAACCAAGTAATAAAAACTCCCTAAAATGATGAAAAAGTCCAAACTCGACCCTTTGCCTAAAAGTGCTCCAACCTCCCTAAATTCACTCCATTTGATTTCAAACAACCTCATGTTCCTATTAAAATGTTCTTATCTCCAAAATTACCTCAACTCCTTTTGAACATTTCCCAAGTAGTCATGAATACTCCTATATGCTCTCCTTATGTCTCCAAACCGAAAAGGCTTCTTCAATGGTAGCCTTATCTCTCCAAAATTAACTCATCCTTCAAAAATTAAGTCAAAAGACTTAGTCTCCTTTTAGCGCATGGATACACCTTTTTCACTTTTAATAATAATAATACTTAATTACAATTTATAGTGATATTGTAATTAAATACTTTTTACAAAATGATACAAGCTTAGACAAAGAAAGAAAACAAAATATAAAATTAAAACATACTTGATAATATCAATGCTTAATGAAACATTTAAACATTGATATTATCAAATATATTTTATTATTGTTTCTTTTGTCCACAAAGCCCAACGGACTTGAAGAAAATAAATAAATATTACAAAGGGCTTTGTCATAACCATAAAAGCTTATACTCTTTCGCATTAACTTAGCCTTTCATTTTGCAAAATGAAGAAAACAACTGGAGAAGCTTTTCGAGGGTTTGAGATCCCAAGATGCCGCCATTGCTGTCTGGATTTCTGTCGCTTTGTGAAGTCTTTTGATGAAGTTCTTTTGTGCTGCTACCACCATTATGAGTTATTTCTGTAGCCGCCATTATGAAGGTTTTCGAATGAAGAATATGCGTTCGCTATTGGTGTTGCCGCCCAAGATAGATTTGATTGCAGTCTTTGAACAATCCAGGTCGCCACTGTGCATTAAGAGTTAGACTTTTTCCCGAAGGCATGCTGAAGTTTTCTGAATCTTCTCTTAAATACAAATCCCATTTTCTACAGGTATGAAGCCTTTGTGAAATTTTAATAAACACTTGCTCTCTTGAGTGAAACGGCTTCTTCTTGCTTTACTTTCTATTAATATGCCATTGCTAGAAGTACGAAGAGGGTTTTTTACTGCGATACATCTGCAAATATTCCTTGACATTTCAAATCTGTGTTAGATTTTATGTTGGAAACTTCAAAATTTTCCCAAACCTGATGTTTCCTTTCGATATAGTTTTGTTTTAATGATATTGACAAAAGAAACAACTAGCCGCAATTTTTGGTGGACAAAACTTATGTTTGAACATGCGTTCCTTATGTCTCCTGACTGTGCATTTTGATCTTATGTAGAAATGAAGTTCGAGCACGGGCTCGTGACACTCATTTCATTACCAGTTGATTCTGATTTCATTGAAGTTTGCTGTTTGTTCCTATTCATAAAATATTTCAGATGCTCTGTTTCTATACCAACCTGTTGCATTGAATCATTTATCTTCACTATGTAGCATTGATTTTTCAATACTGTAAGGTTTCACATTAGAATAATATGTCCCTTAAAACAGTTTATCCATTAATACTTTCTTTTTATACATATCATGAATAGTAAAGTAAAAGGTTTCATATTTAAATCAAATATGTCCCTTTGATACTTCAGTTGGTTTCTTCATCATTCCATTTTGATATTCTAAGATTAGTTACTCTAAAGGGTATGTCAGGCTCATACCCGAAGGGAGCCTCGGTCAGAGGCACATGCCAATTAGAGTAACTAATTATCTGCACATGAAACAAACACATTAGCATAAACATTTCTTTCTCCTGAAGCAGTGATTTGTATCTTTATCTTTCCTGCTCTTTCGAAACAGAAATAAGATAGGATATGATAAATGGTACATTGTAGGATAATCTTTCATTGCTTAGATTTGTTGGATCTGACACCTCTTCTCTTTTGTGCAGGAAAGCAGGGTTTGTTCAGAATTTGAAGACCGAGAAAACAGTCATAAGGGCAACGGGACAGCCAATAACCAGTCAAAGCAACCCAAGGCAATGACTGGTTATCCTTACACTCACTATTTGATTCTATCCTTTTCTGTTTTGGATATGTAGGAAAGATAGAAATGCTAAGCTCACGGTTTGTGTGAGGTTTTAAGGAATTCAGTGCATGTATAAATATGCTTCAAATGCATGAACTCAATTTGTAATCTATCATTGTTGAATACAAATGAAAATACTTTTTAAAACACTGCAATGTACCTTCTGTAAATACAATCATTTGATAAAAATGCATCCTTTGGCCAAAATTACATGGGTAATGAAATTTTAGGTAACAAGTGCCTAATGCTATAGATCCAAAAGATATTTGCAATTCGTAATTAATTTTTTTTCTTAATGACTCTTGACAATTGGATTAGCAACTTGTATGGTTGCTACAATTGTACTAACCTCTCCTTCCAATAGAGGCCAATGCCCTCCTCAAGGGGGTCATTGTTGTAAAAATCATAATGCACATAGACACAACTATCATGATAATCTTGCTTCTCAACAAAGAGCTTATGAACATAATACTCATAGATGGCCTCCAACTTCGATCACCCTTAAACTTCTTTGCAACCTTATAACAAGTTGCCTCGCGTTAGCCTAATAGTGGCAAGTTTCTGCATCTTTCCTTGGCTATTTGTCTTCCTACCTGGTTATTGACCAACTTTCTAAGGATTTGTAGAATGAACAAGATTATGATTATGTTTTTATAAGCTAAAAGCCCATATGAAATGGTCAAAATAATCTTGATATGTGGAAGTCAAAAAATTATAACTCACTGTTTTAATTTTTTTTAAATATAGAGTTTAAGATCTCACCTTGTATAAAATATAAAATGTACCTTTTCCACCTACCTTTTCTAAGTGATAATATATTTTTAACAATATAGAGTTAATATGAATAATACATTATATCTAAGAATATTTAAAATGACAATTTCAAACAAACCTAACTTCAATATTCTATCTTTAAAATTTCAAAATAAAATATGTAAAGAAAAAAACGACATTATAATAATTTCTATCTTATAAAGTTAAACTATACATAAAAAAACATCGCCCAATCAATTTTGCACCAAAGTGCTTTAATTTCTCCACAAAGAACTCATGGATTGCATACCAACCAATGCCATAAGATCAAGAATGGTTAATATGGGTAACGAATCTAATTATAACAGTCTTTGTACAATTGTTATTGATTTAAGAAGTATATTTTTATTAAAATAGATTCTTTTATAACCCAAGATATTAATGGTTAAGTAGTATGAGAATATCATTTGTTCAATCTTATTATGTAAAGCATTTCTCTTGTATATAAGAGTCTTATATAATATTTTCTATTCAGAAATGTATATTTATAAAAATAATTAATAGTAATAAAAATAAATTCTTTTATAATCTACAATATCATATAAACATACGCATCTCATGACACATTTCAGTTGTCCGAAAAAAAAAACTTGAAAACTTTTGTACATGGAATATTTCAACTGTTCAAATTTTATAACTGGTTCTCTTCCTGTGGTGGCAAAGAAGGCCTTCTCTCCAACTCATCATAAAACACTGTAAGCTCCTCCTGCAAAAAATATCCAAATGATTTGAAAAAATGAGAATCTTCAGAATAGCTAGAGCTACATGATGAAATGGCAAGACAACAGACTTTTAAACAACCTTTTCAATATAACTCCATTTATGTGGATCAAAATAAACATATGACCCCTTCTCATACGTATTTGTCTTGATTCTGGGTTGCTCACTTCCATTGTGCTTTAACCATACACAAAGTTGTTTATGATAAAGCCAATCTCTGTTATGCCTGAAATCACCATTTAATAATAAGTTTCTTGTTAGTAGCAGAAACATAGAGAGTCAAATTATGCTCAACTAAGATTTCAAATAAAATCTTGAAAGTGCAGGAAGATATTTACAATTCATTAGCAGCAAGAAGCTGAGCCTCATCATTTGGTGTACTGTAAAATATGAAGAAAAGTGTATCCTGATTAAGATCAGCAATATAACTTGGCTGCAAGCAATAAAATGCAGACATCCAGTTAGTTAAAAAATCAACAATACGATATATTAGAATTGTTCTAGAAATCTTTGGATTTATCTAAGATCTCTATACAATGAGGCAATTATAATTCATTCATTATTAGTTAGTCTGATCTTTGATCTTTTGATCAAGAAGCTTATATAATTTCTGAATCAATAAAACAATTTATCTGTTTTACAATTTTGTATTTCTTTTAGTCTAATGGGTTTGATAGAGGTGTATGGATTAGATTGTAAATTTCATTAATAATATTGAAGGGTTCAAGGTTATTTATGATGTAATATAATGGTTAAATTGTGGTATTGTAGATATTAAAATTAAAGTTTAAATTTTTGTTTGGTCAATGTGTTAAGGAATCTTTCATTCTTTCAGATTTTGTTGAGCTAACTTCTTGATGTTTTGACTCAAACAGCACATTTTAAGTTTTGACTTGTTTAGATGGCTCATCTGAAATCACCCTAGCTTCTTCAATATGACCCACATATCAGTCAAAATTTAGAATGTGTACAAGTTTTGTATTCCTGCAAGCTCCAGTGGGACCATTGTGCTCAAGGGATTAAAGCCCCCTCTAAATTAATATGCTTGATGGTTTGAACCACCAGTATTAATACAGATTATTCATGCAAGGAGGTGAAGCCCTCATATCATGACCCTACTAGTTCATAACTCTGAATAAAAAAAGCATTGAATTACCAAAAAGAAAATTATTCAAGTGTTTAAGATATAACTTGCTTGTACTTTACCTAAAGACAGACATGGGTCTTAATATGAATAATCAATAATATTCTCTTTCTATATAAATGACTATTCATAAATATCAAAATTAGTTCATTATATTTTTTATCAATAAAATCATATAATACCTTGGTTTAGAATTTTTGAATTTGATGTTGAAATATTTTTCTATCAACATTTCAGATAATACTCCATGATCCATCGTCACAATTAAAAAATTCAAAAAAGTAAATTAAAAAAATACAGTTAAATCAAAAACCTCCAATTAATAGACTAAAATTTTATATCTAATAGAATACTTTACTATTTTTACATATGCAAATCTGCAAACTTGCTATTAACTATTTGGTCAGGTTTCCAAGCCGTTTATATTACCTTGAAAAGAACACTTTTTGAGCAAATGTGTTCATGGAAATGGAGGAAGAAGCCTCACGAGTTCAATATTAACACTTCAGTTTTGCCTTGGGTTCATGATAGCTCGGCTTAAGGGACTTTATCAGACTTTTTGTATTGGGTTTAAATCTATTTGTTAGTTTATATGCCTATAATTAGTTTTGCATATAATCTTCTACAGACTATATATCTTTGTCTATATCACATTCTAATACTCACGAACATATTGTATACAGTTGTAACTAGATTTTCTTTCTGCAATACAAATATAGTCTTTTGTCTTTTAAAAAAGAAAAGAAAAGAGCAACTATCTCATCAGATATAAAAGTAGAACATAATAACTATTACAATTAAGACTGCTAAAACCAATCTGCACAATTAAAGAGAAGAAAAAACATGATAGTTGATCAAAGAAATGAGTTAAACTTACATGTAATCTTGGAACTTGGCGAAGATAACAGCTTGGCAGCTTATAATGTGGTTGAGGATTTGGAATTCTTGCTGACCAAGGGAAATTATGTGAACAGTACAAATTGTCATATGAATTGAGAGTATCCTCGTCTCTGCCCATAGCTAAAGTTGTGACATTAGAGTCAGTTCCATTGATAACATCTCTCAAACCCATCAATCCAAAGCGATAAGAAGCTGCTTCAACATCTTCTTCTTTCCTTTCACTCATCTCACCAACTACTGATTTGGGCTGCAAATTGTGATTGAACTGGTTATGTGACCCCACTGTGTTAGTCAGTGAGGAGTTATGTGACCCCACTGTAGTACTCACTGTCTGTCTTACTGCATTGTTAGAGATAGGATTAGGAATGACCTCATTGACCTGCTCACCACATATCTAAATTGGTCAATAGACTGTACATTGTCTACTTTTTGTTTCAATGTGATCATGTTGAACTTAATTTAAAATGATAGTATGAGATGGAATGGAATGATGTGTGTTAATAAATAAATGTTAAATAAATCAATGATATGAAAAGATTGTTAGAGTACCTGAGTATACATTGGAAGAACCGTATAAAAAGGAGGAAATAAATAAGATGTTTGTAAAGTGGGAAGATAAGCAACTGGGGCACAAATATTGAATGGTGCCATAGATGGAAATGCTGTATACACAGTCCCTGGCAAGGGAATTCCTTGTGCTGGCCTTTCAATCTACAACAAAAATCCAAGTTTGTTTAATAATTTGGAAAATATTACAAGTAATAGCACCTTATAAAACATACATATTGCAGAGAATAATTTTTGGACTGTTGTATTTTTAATAGTTTTTTTTGGTCTTGTTTGTTTTTTGTAACATATTTTGTTAGTTTTTTTTGGTCTTGTTTGTTTTTTGTAACATATTTTGTTCTATTCATTTTATGATCTCTTTTGATTTTTGAAAGCCATGGGTTTGTTATCAATTTTCTGAAATTTTTATTATTTTTTGAATTTGAATGATAATTTTTTATGTTTAGAATTTTTTGTGGTAATTTGTTTTTAATTATTAAAACAACAAAACAGAGGTGTTGATCAAACAGATGACACTAATTACTTGAGTTGTTTTTGAGAAATTAAGTTGCAAACTAAGATGCCAACTCTTTACAAAAACAAACACCAAAGACAAAAAAACACAGAACAAACACAGGCCACTCACAGCATTCCAAAGGTCATTAACAAACCACTTACAGCAAGTCCCGGACCATGAACAGATCTTTTACAATATAGGTAATATATTTATCTCTTAATAAAAAATATATATTTAATTTTATATTAAAAATAATTAAATTTATTATTCAGATATATTTTTAATTATAAAAAATAATATTTTATAATTTAAAATTTTTAAAATTATATGTAGGAAAAAACTAACTCTTTGTATTAAAAAAATCTATTGAATAGGGAATGGGATGTATTTGCATGCAAGAATAACGAATGTAGATATTTGATATTGTTTAATAAGAATTAGAGATTCCATAGCATGAGTTGCATAGAAAACCATAGAAATTTGATTATAAAAATTTGAAAAAGAATTTCATTTTCATGCAAGGATAGAATCACTTAACATATGAGTACTGTCAATTTATTTTCTAAATTATTAAAAAAAAAAAATCAAATTAGAAAAGTAAATATTAAAGAGAGGAATAAATAAATAGAAAACTAGACTGTAGAAATTTAAAAACATGTGAAAATATAACAGTAGAAGTACTGAGTTGCTGATTTATTCATCAAATAGTATTACATATTTATAGTTGTTGAAGACTCCTTAAAATAGCTAATTTATTTGACAACACATTATATATATTTGACAACACACTATATATATTTGACAGCTAATTCCAACATAAATCAATATCCAGTAATTAAATACATATAATAAATTTAATAATCTATCGTTACATTAGACTGTATTTGAAAGTTTTTATGTTCTAAACTTTTATTTCTGAGTGAGGCTATTTATGAAATTTTTTATCAAAGAGAAATTCTTATTACTAATTCTTTTCACTAGATTTTATCTATTATAACAAAAAGTTACGATTACTTTTTAATTTATAAAATAGAGCTGAAAGAAAAAAGAAAGGAGTAATTCTTACTCGATGGAATCCATGGCGTTGTTGTTGCTGAAGTATGTCCATTGATGGACGAGGATTTCTTTCTGCAATTAATATTTAATATTTATCATTCATCAACTCTAACAAAACAATATATAAAAAGTAAACCTTAAAGATTTAATATTTAATGTTTTTACAAGATTCCATTAAGCCATTGGATGAATGAAATGTTTGCTATCCTAAGTTATATTCCAGCCTAATATTCCAGCCTAGCTTTATCATAACACATTTTCAAAAGTAAATTACAATCTTGAGATCCACATAGGGAATTCCAACCTATCTTCATTGTGCTTGTATTAATTACCTTAATTTTTATTCCAGCCTATCTTGGTGGTAGTACACTCCCAAAAATTTGTTTCATTTTCCCTGCCCTTAATTTTTATTCCAGCCTATCTTGGTGGTAGTACACTCCCAAAAATTTGTTTCATTTTCCCTGCCCTAATTTTTATTTCAGCCTATTTTTATCATGACACATTTCCAAAAGTGAATTATAATCTTGAGATATCATGTTTACTTTAATCTTTAATCTAGTCTATCTTCATCAGGCATTTCCAAAAATTAATTGCAATCTTTATGTCTCACATTCATTACCCTAATTTTGGTTCCATCTTATCCTCATCATTGCACATTTCCAAAAATATATTGCAATCTTCATGTATCATATTTAATACCTAAGTTTTTTTTGTTTTTTTTAATGAGTAAATGCATATTATTTCATTTCATATTAAATATACACATATTAAAAAAAGGGTGGGTGGACACAGATCACACCCCAAAGTTCACATGGGGAGTGCCTGTTTTATTCCAGTCTATCTTCATCATTAAACATTTCCAAAACCAGCTTATCTTCATAGTCACACATTTCCAAAAATGAATTACTATCTTCATCATTGCACATTACCAAATACAACTTATCTTCATCATCATATATTTTCAAAAATAAATTATTATCTTTAGATCTCATATTCATCTTGATTCCAGCCTATCTTCATGATGACACATTTTCAAAAATAAATCATAATCTTTAGATCTCCTATTCACTACCCTAACTTAAATCATCGGTGCATGTACTCTATCATCATAAAAACAGTAATAAATAAGATTACATAAGATTATTCTCAACTAACATATTTATAACATCTTACTATAAAAGGCAAATGATGAATTAATTTTAATTGGCTGAATAGCCTTCCCTATAAAACAGCCCTTTACAAATTATCACATGGACCCTAAGAATTGCAAGAAAAAGCTTTACAACTTAACCAAATTATTTCATTGTCTAGTGTTTGGTGGTGCAAAATGCAAATTGCTTTGCCACCCCAGTATAGTAAGTTTAAATCTCTACTAGGTATGACGATCAAACCAAATTATTTTTGGCACTGTATCGTTGATCCTTAAATCATAAAACCATATGTAATAACTCCATATTCTGAGCAATAAAAAAAGCTAAGAGAACTGGAACAATACTCAAAAGAAATAGTCTTGAAAAATGAATAAAGCTAGGAGAACTGTAGCAATATTCAAAAGAAGAAAACTATATTCTGAGCAATAAATAACGCTGAGAGAACTGTAACACTATTAAATCACACACATTAAATTTATATTTTTAGGCTTAAAAGTGTTAAACATTCAGAGTTGAGTGACATTTTCTAGACTTAATTGCTGCTTAAAGTGTATGGTCAAAATTGACTAACATTTTCTAGACTTAATATATTGCTTAAGGTGTATGATCAAAATTGACTAACGTTCTCTAAAATTAATATGCTGCTTAATGTGTATGGTTCAAGACTGATCCCCAATTCTAAGCAATATAAAAAACTAAAGCTAAGAGAAGTGTAACCTCATACCTGTACTGTGACCTCGATAGAGTTGGAATGAGCCATTAGTTCTGCGTGAAGCCATGTAATGTATGAATTGCTTCCTTACTAAACCAACAACTAGACTGAAATATGGTTGTGAGCCTGCCTTCCAAACCTTCAAACTGTTTTTTCACTACTTCTTTAGCAAAGCAAGCAATATCTGCAAACAATCTCTTGATGTCCCAAGGTATGGAAAAGGAAATGAATGGTCGCTTTGTTGATGGGTAAACCTATATATATATAAGAATGCACTACAAACAAGGGGATTTGAGTAAGGAGATTGATTCCAATTATCTTTGCTCACACATCCACTCCCAAGTAGGGAAAATTTGAGTAGGGGACAGCTTAAATAAACCACCCACATGCATTTTTGTTGATATTAATAAAGGAAAGTTATATATTGGTGTATTTTGTATAGTCATTTGAAGCGGTTATCCAAACTTTAGGTTATATCATTGTAAAAATTATATTATATAAAAGTAATTTATGCATCATTGTATGTTAAGGGCACCATAGTCATTTAATAGGAAGACGCTATCCAAACCCTGAATAGTCATTTAATAGGAAGCAGCTATCCAAACCATAGTCATTTAATAGGAAGCTGCTATCCAAACCTGAATACGGCTATCCAAACCATAGTCATTTAATAGGAAGCTTCTATCCAAACCATAGTCATTTAATAGGAAGCTACAATATAAACCTGAATAGACATTTAATAGGAAGCCGCTTTTGAAACCCTGGATGGCCATTTCTTAGGAAGAACCTATCCAAGCCATGGCCATTTAATAGAAAGCCACTATCCAAACCATAGTCATTTAATAGAAAGCCCCTATCCAAACCCTAGATAATAGGAAGTGGCTATCCAAACCCTAGGATTACCAATGCATAAGTGATAGTGTATGAAAATAACTAAGCATGTTAATGTGACATCTTGTGGCAATGGTGAGACACCTGGGTTCTTGGCCTTTTTTAATGATTATTTTAGAACTATTGATTTATTGTAAATTATTTTATGAGTTGCAAATTGAGCAACCTAAATGGCCTTTATATTAAAAGTGGAGTTTTAAAATATTTAAGTGAATCACATAAATAAAATAATCAATAAAGATATGTGAGTTATGAGTTATGGTGAAAATTATTTAGAGTAAAGTATTAAAAAACATAAGGAGAATAAATAAATGATATTTAGCTGGGATTTCATTATAGTTATGTTATCATAGAGATCTAAAGATGAATTTTTGAGATGTAGAAAATCCAAGACTAATTATATGTATGTGTTTTCAGTCTATAAAATTAGTTATTTATTGTTCTAGGTCACTTCCATGATTTGAAAAACAATCTAAATAAACAATAGATCTAATATGTCAATTTGTCACACTTTCTATACCTACAAATGAGATGTGTCTAGATCTCTACACTTTCTTTAATAACCTAACAAAGGTTATAAACACCTTTAAATAGCTTACTATTTGAAGATCTCCTATGAAAAGCCTCTAGGATATTGAGTTAACTACTTGATAGAAGCTATGTATACAATGAATGCAAGGACTACTCAATTTGGATGTGAATCCCTTTATAACATTCTAGAGATAGCTAAGATGCTAGAATGCTACTAAATTTAGAAAATGGATAGATGTCAGATGGAAAGCAACAAATATTAATTAGAGGAGGGATTGATACAAAAGGTCAATTAAGAGTTTAATATTTTTTAGTTCTAGATAGACACAATTTGTGAGTTTAGGTGTGAGTTGATCTATATGACAGCTACTTAGAACAAAGTCAACTTGGGCACAAAATTAAATTTAAATGTTAAAATATCCAAGTCAAATGTGTGAAAACTATGAAACTAACCTGCCCATGAATTTTGATGGCATGCAAAAGAACCAAGAAGAGGAACATGTAATCTATGAGCTAAAAATTATCAAAGAGTGGATTTGATTTTGATTCTAATGGTTATCTAGGAATTTGGGTAAACGGGAGCTAAATTAGTCAAAATCATGCTCTAAATGAAGATATCATGATATCTACACAAATTTGTTGGATATTGTCATGAATTGTTCCTACTAGGATATGTTGTTGTCATTGATGTCAAAATATTCCTGGTATTGTTCCGGTGATTGCCGATTTGGAAGATTGTTTTATCAGGTTTGTATTATTGGTTTGTTGATCACTGTTTTGCAGAGTTCGGTATATCCTCTGGTATACTCCGAAGTGATCAGATCTAGTGCTGATAATTTGGGATATTGCTTATGATAGTCTTGTGTATCTTCATTTCAGATGGATCATGATTTGGTACTCCACAAGTTATCTTTCTTCGTGACAGTTGTTGATTGGTTGTGTTCTTGAGCTTTCAGACGTTGACCGATGAATATTTGAAAAGTGGTGTTGGTGCAGCTGTTCCTGATGATCCTAACATGCTTTCTTGTGTTTCCTAAGTCGTGTCCTATTTGTTTTGGCAATCCGCATTGATTGTTGTGTGAGTTTTTGATCAATTTTTCTCCTCTTTGCTATGGCTGGAATGGGTTCATCATCTTCATCGGAATTTGTCCAATGTTATGGATGGCATGGGAGGAGGTGTAGCCTTTTGTGTTGAAGAAGCAGGAGGAGGTTGTGTTTCAGTAGCTTCTTCTTGAGAGGCACCCTCTCCTAGAACAACACCTATGGTAGGAACATGGGAGTTATAGAGGCCTATGGGATAGCTTGTAACCCTGTGGTGGTCCCTTGTTTTGCAGTAGTCTTCAAGAATTGGGACTCTTTCATTTTAGTATCCAATTGCCTTTTGAGCTCTCGGTTGTCAATTGGTATCGTTGCCTCCTGCAGATCAGTGGAAGTATTTTTATTTAAGTCAGACCTTGTTCTTCTTACATATTCTTTATGGACTTTGGTCTGAGGGTTATCAGCTGCTTTCCACATTGTCTTCTCCTTGGTGGCACTCGGTCGGATCCTCAAGCTTAGCCATTGTCTAATTCTTTCCAAAACCTTTTGGTGTAACAGCTTCAATATCCAAATCCTCTTGGGTTGACCATCTAATAGAAGTAAGGGGTATTTGATCGATTCTCTTTTCTTTGAATGTAGGGTCAAGAATCTCACCATCGTCCCTTTGCTCCTTTGGGATATTTGTTTCAATCTTAAAATTTCTGATGTGTGGCACTGATAGCCTATAATATCCCTTCTTTCTTTCCTCAAAGCTATCCTGCAAATTGGCCCAAAAATCCTCTAAATCTATCTTGTGACCCTTGTAAGAAATAGGCATCATTTATTTTAGCTTACCATATGGGTCATATAGGTCCCTTGAGTAATTAAATTCTTTTAAGCTCAAACCTTGGAGTTCTTATTATACCACCTTAGCTGCCTATATATTAGGACATGTATAATATTCTAGAGATACTCGTAGATAAATCCCCGTCTTATGCCCTAAAGTCAACAACGCCTGTAGGCCCACCAATTGCCTAGCATTTTCCAAAATGATTATTCTATTAATGCAAAATATTGGTCAATGAAAAGGTTTTTCTATGAATCCACTAACCCATAGATATGTTGATCATTGGTTTTGTAAGAACCAACGCCCCCATTCCTTTACCATTTGCATTGCTTATGGGGTTAGTCTATATCCTATATCTCGTGTCAGTTTTATTATTAGAACATAAATAAATGCATCATTTAATCTTTTAAAATGTAACTTAGCTTGGGAGATAGGTAGTTTAGTGTAATATTCCCACACTCTTTTCTATCTAGGTTCTTCTCCTAATTTCCCTTTAGTCTTTAGTCCTGAGAACTTACCAGCATGAACAACCACCCATATAACGTAAGAAGTCATGAAGAACTTCTTCATTTGAAGGACTGTGACTATCTGACTGTGGATGTTATCTTAAATAATCTCTGGCCAATCAAAGCATTCTTTTCCTATCAAAATTGTGGTCATGTAATGGAACATCCATGTATGAAAATGTATGCAATCTGGCTTTCCAAAGGCTCTACTCAGCATGATGATGAGGTCTCTCTGAAGATCCTAGAAATTGGCTCTTAGAATATCTATAGCCTTTAGACCGGTTTTCTTTGGCTCTTCTAGCCATGCTTCATTAATGTGTCTTTTCAAATTAGAAGCATTCTTCACAAATATAGAGGTATATTGCTCTTCAATTGTCACTAGAACCTCTTCCCTTACTGGTATCCCAAAATTCATCCCCATCATGTCAACGGATAAGTCTACAATTGCATTCACGTCTGCATTGACACACTACCTTGTGTCAAGCTGGTAGTATTTAGCAATAGTCATTATAAGTTCAGGTGACTGCATGGCTTGAGGAAAGATAGTTGCCTCTACCAAGCCTGATCTCTTGATCCTTCTATATGGAGCTTCTAGTGTATGAGGTGCATGTTTCAGTTGGGTTTTTATGTCTTCAATCTCTATATGGTCGATCTCAGTATCGGTCACCCACTGAACTTCATCTTCTTTGTCCTGCAAGAAAAGATCAATAATTAGCTATTACTTCATATTATCAAATCATTACATACTTCATAACTTCGAGGTTCTAGGGATAAGAGGTATAAAACTCTTAAAAAAAAGATAATTTGAATGTTTTGGGATCCCAAGTTGAGGAAAGGGTAAAAAAACCAATTTCGGAACTCCGAGGTTCCAAGGTAGGTAAAGCTCTCCAAAAATCAGTTTCAAAAATCCGGGGTTCTGAGGTAGGGTAGAACAGTCTCAAAACAAACTTTGGGATTTCGGGGTTCTAGGATCCTGAAATAGGTAAACCTATTCTCATAAGAGCAGTCTAGAACTTCGGTGTTTTAGGTTGGGTAAAGAAAATTGTCACAAGGTGCAACAGTTTCAAGATTCTGAATTTCCAAAATCTTGAGGTGGGTAAAACTATCGAAAGAGCACTTCAGAACTCCAGGGTTCTAGGGTACTGAATGGGGTAGAACTTAGGCATTTCATAATTCCGAGGTTCCAAAATCCCAAAATGCTAAAACGTAGGGTTTCAAAAAAAGAAGATCAGATCGGCCAATTTATTGAAAAGCATGCAAAATTTAATCTAACCTAACCAAAAGGACACGAAAAGACAAGAAAACAAAATGAACCAACCAACCTAGAAAGGTGGCAATTTGGAAGACACGAATGAGAAAGGAAGTGGAATGCGCGGAGGGAGAGATCGAATTTCACAGTGAAGGAGTGCACAAATGAATGAAATTTACCCATTCGGCCTTATTTATACCCCCCCATTCAACGTTCATATAGCCTCACTAAACACGACTTCGGGACTTACAACAAACAGAAGCTCAGAACTTTGGGGTTTTGTGGTTCGAGGCCCACTCAAAAGACACTTCGAGACTTCGGGGTTCTGGAGTTCCGAGGTGAAACACAAGATGATTCTAGGAGTTTAGGGTTCCGAAATTCCAAAAATTGAACAAAGACATGACAAAAAATGAAAAAACTCAAGATTCCAGAATTCTATAATTCTGAGGCTTCCACACAACAAAGAAAAGAAGGCTTCAGAACTTCAGGGTTCCGGGGCCTTCAACAAAATAATGCAAACAAGACTTCGAGACTTTGGGGTTTCAGAGTTCTAAGATCTTCATAGAAAAACAAAGGCACAAAGAATGCTTCAAAACTTTAGGGTTCCAAAGAAAAGACAAAACAAACAAAAAGGACACCTCGGAACTTCGGAGTTCTGGGGTTCGGAGTTTCCCAAATAAAAAAATGAGAGAAGGAAAAAAAGAAAAAAGAGACAGGTAAAGGGGGACCCAAAATTTATTTCCAAAGAAAATGATGGGCTAGATATGCAAGGCATAAGAAATGGTGACTTTTTGGGAAAAATGACTCTAGGAATTTTAGAACGTCATAATTTATGGTGTCAGAGACTTCCAAGACTATTGTCATTCAATGTTGTGAGATTTTGACAAGATCAAGAGCTCAATGAAAAGTACAAAATAGAGAGACAAAATATAGGACGAGAATAAATTGTATTCTCATCAATAGATGAATAATCAATTGTTACATACAATGAATATGAGTCTGCTTATATAGGCAAGGCTATATGGATATGTGAGCACACAAACATGACATGTGGCTCAATAAGAAACAAGGGTAGGTAGGAGAAACAATATAATATTTCACATGAGGTGGATCACCCACTAAAGGCGGAATGTAACAACAAGACCACAAAAGGTGGAAATTCTCCTACACACACTATCAGAATGTGGCACAAACACCCAAGTGCCTCATACCCAAACTACTATGAAATGAATTATCCTAAGTAAACTTAAGTAAGGTGTAATAATATCCAACATGAATAATTAATTACACCAACACCCCCCCTTAAGTGCAACTTGGGGGAATGCACTTAAGTCTACAATACATCTAAGCAATGCAAGATGGATCCTGGCTACGAGGCCATGTTAGGTACCCATGTACAAATGTAAATGCATGAAAACCAATGCAATGAAATCTCTCACAAAGTGGTGAAAGAGAGAAAAACCCAATGGGAAAAAACCCTCCCCCAAAAGAGAGATGAAAACAATACAAGAGAACTCTCATAGAAGTGTGTGAAGGACAAAACCCCATGTGAGGAAAAAGTTCCCCCAATATGAGAAAGGAAGAGAAGCTAGGTAGCCCCCCCTCAATGTAGAATCTACACCAATGGTAGAAGCTTGAGAATGAATGAATAAATTTCTCCATGAATGTCAAACAACATTCCTCCCCTTAGGAAGAAACAAAACCAAAGGTGTATCCATGAATTCTCCCCAATCATGAAGGGAAGATGTACGAAAAAAACCCATGATGAATGAAATATCTGAGAACTGCTCAAGTGTCCCCATGTCGATGATAAAAGATACCCCCTCCAAAGGTTGTGAACTGCTCCACACTGCTGAAAAAGGTACTCCAAGATCTAGTGGAGATGAATGTAGAAAATGATCCAAAGACTCACATGTCTCCTCAAAGGATAAAGAGACCTCCAACTACTGTACAAAAGTATCCACAATCATGTCAACCTTGAAAGAATGATCATGTAGAAAATGAACAAGAGGGTCAGAGTGTTCCCTCACAACAATCGAAGAAGGATCATCTTCATCAAAGAGAAGATGAATATCATCAATGATGTCTCCCAAATCTACCATGTAGGATTCCACAAACAAACCTGCAATGTCGGTCAAATAATCATCCCAATTGACTGAAGCTAGAAGACATGAAATATCCTACTGCACTGAATCACAAGAAGAAAAAACTGTTACACTATCTACATCATCAGGTTCAATAGGTGATGTGATATCAAGAGGAGGAGATGTAATGCAAGGCTCAAGAATGGGGTCACATGAAAGAATCCCCAAGTTCAAGTACCCAAAGTTCTCCTCGAAATTTGAGTCATCACAAGAAGTGTGATCATCATGTGTAGAATCATCATATGTGAAATCATCCTCATCAACAAAATCTGAAAAGGAATATAACCGAGATACATGATCAACCACCCCAATCGCAATGATAGCTCTAGTCTCCAAGTCTCTAATGAAAATTGACTCAAGTGTGAACTCCACAATTCTCTTAGTTCCCTATGTGTGATTTGATAGATGGAAAGGAGATTGTTTGTCAAATGGGGTACACACAACACATCATTGAAGGAGTTATCCCCAATGGAAATAGTTCATTTCCCAATCAAATTCATGTATGTATGATTGCACATCAAAATCTATGGTATGGTGCAAGGCTCAAGTGTAGAAAACATAGACTGCAAAGATGCCATATGATGAGAATCCCTTGAATCTAGAAGCCATCTCCTTGAATCATGACATGTAGTGGCACAAAGAGATTTTCCTTTTCTTGTCCCAAAAGAGTGAGGCTTCCCACTTGTTGAAGTCATGAATGCTTTCCCTTTCCCTTTTTAATGTGAGGAAGTGTAAGTTGATGAATCCTCCTTCTTGTAGGCTTTAGGCAAATCAATGTTGTGCTTTTTGAGGATGTGTGTGAGCTCATCAATCTTCTTAGAATGACAACGATGCTCCTCATGACCAACCTTTTTACAATAGGAACAAGTAGGTCTCTCCCTCTTTGGTGAATTGTCCTTCTTGGAAGAGGATGAATCTCCTTGTTGTGGAGAAGGTGGTGATTTATTTGTTCTTAGGCTTTGATTGCCCTTTCTTCTTGTTTGAGTTGTCCTTTCCTTGATTTCCTTTGTTCCCTTGATTTCCACTAATGCTTGAGACTTAGAAGTCTTGAGAATGCCCATGCTTATCAACTATGTTTGTTCCATCATCAACATTTGGGTAAAAGTATCAAATGTAGGCATTGTGTAGCTTGAACCCATTGTCATCCTATGGGCTTGGAAACTAGAAACAAATGTTGCATATTCCTGTGGAATTTTTCCCATGAAATTGAAGATCAATTGAGTATGCTTCTTATCAATGCCACAGTCTTTGAGTTGTGCCCTCAACTCTTTTTCCTTAGTGACATAATCTAGTATAGTATCAAAGTTCTTGCGATCTAACATGGTGAGATCACTATCAATCTGATATCCCCTAATCTCATCAACTTGACCATATACAAGTCTTGAAAAATTTTCCAAGCATCCTTAATTAAGGTACATTTTTCAATATAAAAGATGAGATCTTTTGATACATACTATCTTAAGGTACGAATTGTCATGATATTTTTAGTGAGCCAATCCAAGTGAGCAACAAGATCAGCCTTAGGATCAGCGAGAGCAACAATAGTTCCATCAATGTAATGAGTTAGTCCTTTTTCCATAAGTTTACTCCATGCATCAATTTTCCAAGTAGCATAATTATGAGGAGTTAAGAGAGGAAACTTAGGAGAATGCATAGCAGAAAAAGGAAGGAACACAAGAGCACAAAAGCACAAGATACACCCCCCCAAATTCACTCAATCAAAGTACCCCCCCAAAATGATGATTTTGGCACTTTCTATGCAGTGCGTGTACAATAGGCCACTTGCAAAAAATGGCAAGGTGGACTTCTGATTTTGTTTAACAACTGCCCCAATATGCTAAGAACTACAGTGCAAAAGACCAGAAAGATAGATCTATGCAATACAAGTGCCAAATTGGCCAAAAACGACCATATGTTTAAAGTAAAATTTCTACTCAAAATCACTGCAAAATAATAGAATATTATGAAAGTAGACAGAAAATTATGCACTTTAAAAAAAATGGCACCTGAAAAGGAGTTTGTATGAGCCCAAACAGAGTCCCGAAAGTTGCAGAAACGAGGATTGGATAGGTATAGTCACCAAAAACTGAGATTTCTGAAAATAAACTATGCATTAAAATCTAAATATAATTCCACCATGATAAATCACACGACAAATTATCCCATTTCAAAAAAAATTGCACCAAAAAAGGAGCAAAAAAGAGCAAGATATCGCCATTTGAAGTTGAGCTGCAAAATCAAAAAGCTCAACGAGAGGGGCCTACCAAATTTTGAAAAAAATGATGATGTCAGAAAATCACAGGTTTAAATTTGATGGTCATATGTCCATCGCATAAAACTTCACTCCCCTGCTAACTGTGCATCTGTACAGTATGGACAGCTGGTGTGGCAAACTGGGTGATGACACATGTTGTTTGTATGATGAGGTGTCGGTATGAAAAGTCTGCATGGCAAGTATGGCTGGTGACTATGCAGGTCTGTGTGGCCCTATGGTTCTACTATGTTGGCAAGCTAATTAGGCAATCTGCATGGACGCTGACTCGACCGAGGTGGCGCTGACCGTGCGCCTGCGAACTATTCAAAATTTGTCACGTGTTATGGCTGAGTTGGCAAAAGACGCCACACGGCGGAAGAAGAGCAATCGTCGGGGAAGGAAGCACGACTGCCACGGGAATTTGTCCACAAGGACAAGGTTGTTGGCAGCGTGGAACGGATGTTGGAGGACTGCAAGGGTCGATCGGAGCGGAAGGACGGCTAAAGGTCGTCAATATAGGGAGGTAAGCAGTCAAAGCAGGTAGAAGCCGACAGGGAGTCAGGACCACCTGGAGGTGCAGATGCCAGAGACCGGGAGGATCGTGCATGGCATCAGGGAGTCTACGAGTCATCGGCGTGGACAATAGGTAGGAAGGTGGTACGACCCTACGTACTGCATAGGGTACGACCCTTGCCAAAAAAACTGCAAATGGTACGATGGGGTGGGGATCAACGATATCCCCCCATAAAAATATTTTGATTTTTTTTTTAAATACTTTTACAATTTTTAAAAACTGTGAAAATATATATAATGATATTTTTTAAAAATTCAAAGAAAATAATTTATTTTTTTTAATTTTTTTCAAAATCATACCGTATCACACCCAAATTCGACAAATTTTTTCCTCCAAGCTCCAAAATTGACTTTCACCCAATATAGGAGAATTTATAGTCAAAATTCATGGAAACGACCACCCAGACGCGATGGTGAGCTCGGATCTGGTCTAGGATGCCTCCAAAAGATGCTTCTCCTCAAATCTACCTCTTGATGTCGCAATAAAATCTCTCCAAGACAAATCAATGATGCTCTAATAGCTCTGATACCATGTGAGATTTTGTCAAGATCAAGAGCTCAATGAAAAGTACAAAATAGAGAGACAAAATATAGGACAAGAATAAATTGTATTCTCATCAGTACATGAATAATCAATTGTTAAATACAATGAATATGAGCCTTCTTATATAGGCAAGGCTATATGGATATGTGAGCACACAAACATGACATGTGGCTCAATACTAAACAAGGGTAGGTAGGGATAAGTAAGGGTAAGTAGGGGTAGGCAGGAAAAATAATATATTATTCCACATGAGGTGGATCACCCACTGAAGGTGGAATGTAACAACGAGACCACAAAAGGTGGAAATTCTCCTACACACAGTATCCCAATGTAGCACAAACACCCAAGTGTCTCATACCCAAACTACTATGAAATGCATTATCCTAAGTAAACTTAAGTAAGGTATAATAATATCCAACATGAATAATTAATTACACCAACAAAGGTAATACATAGGAAGAAAAGTATGAATGAACCAATGACCAGACAATTGAATTAGGACAAAACAAGATCAGCCTCAAGTGTGTGCTTTTGATTAATTACCCCATCTTTCTAATCATGAAGATCAATAATAGAGCATGGGTCCAAGCTATGTGAGTGAAATCAACCATGTGTTTTGTGCAATGTTATCCTAGGCATAGCTCTGCTGCCATACATGCATCTATAGCCCCTACAGAGATACCTCTAGTCCCCATCAAGCAGTGCTCCACTATCAGCCAAGCATCTATAGCCCCAATGGAGATTACTTTAGACACCCTATAAGTTGTATCAGATTAATATTTTCACTCATATTATTTTCTCTCTTTTTTTTAGAGCATACTTTCACTTTATTGAATATAAATCCTTGACTGCTTGGATCTTAAAGCAACTTTTAAAGCGACGAAGCTATGAAACCGGGTTGGGGACCACGGTGCACAACAATAAACAACCTGACTTCGTATTTTTCACTTGGAAACAAGCTCTAGTTGCATCTTCAAGGATTTCATGATGTATATTAATGTGATGATGGTGTTGGGCAATCAAGTTAGTCTTAATCAATTGAACATCAAAAAATCAAATCATGATTAACCTTTTATACTCCACCTTGGACGAATGTAGGCAAGGATTTCAAAACTATCCAGGGATAATGAAGCTATAAAGAGCTAAGAGTCGAAGTCTCTCAAAAATGTAACCATGTTATGCAAGGAATATCTACCATATCAAAACTTTGAGAATAAATACTTTCCCCAAACGAAACAAAACACTACACAAACAAGCAAAACAAAAAAATGGATCAAAAGAAAACAAAGAAAACTAAACTACTAAACTACTATGATACAAAGGATCAAGCTAAATTTAGATTAATCAAAATAATGCTTGAGAAACTGACCATTGACAGGAAATGGTACAGGTTCTCCAATTAAGGAGCTCAATCAGAAGGTGCTCTCTCCTAAGATTTCAGCAATTTGGTAGGGTCCTAACCATAGTTTTTCAAATTTATGATGATCACTCTTCTTTTCTTTGGCTTTCACCTTGGCTCTTTTATCAAAACATTGCTTAACGACAACTTAATTCTTAGCAAAATATTGTAAGGTATTGATCCTATGCTCATCAAGTTTCAACAAATACAGGAGGCAAACTTCTACCTGGTCCTCAATTTCAAGTTCTTTCATCAGTTGGAGGATAGGGATTTGCAAATTGACTGGGAAAATAGGGTTTGTGCCATAGAAAAGTTAGTATGCAGAAGTCCCTAGGGAAACCTTAGCTCTTTTTCTATCATCCTAGCGAGGTAAGTGCACAAAGATGGTGGTCAAAAAGGGGGGTATAAGGGGACACTTTTTTTTTTAAATTGGGTGAACTTGAACTTGGAGGCAAAATTTGAAAGTCATCCACTCAAGATATGAAGATAATCAAAGTATAATATTATAGTACTCTGAAATTCATCCATTATTGTATCGTCTGATCCTTAAATCATAAAACCATATGTAATAACTTCATATTCTAAGCAATAAAACTATATATACTAACTCCATATTCTGAGCAAAAGAAAAAGCTAAGAGAACTGTAACAATACTAAAAAGAAGAAAACTATATTCTAAGCAATAGATAAAGCTGAGAGAACTGTAAAACTACCCATATTCTGAGCAATATAAAAAGCTAAAGCTAAGAGAACTGTAACATGTATGGAGTTGATATCTCATACCTGTACTGTGACCTCGATAGAGTTGGAATGAGCCATCAGTTCTGCGTGAAGCCATGTAATGTATGAACTACTTCCTTACTAAACCAACAAGTAGACTGAAATATGGTTGTGAGCCTGCCTTCCAAACCTTCAAACTATTTTTTCACTACTTCTTTAGCAAAGCAAGCAATATCTGCAAACAATCTCTTGATGTCCCAAGGTATGGAAAAGGAAATGAATGGTCACTTTGTTGATGGGTAAACCTATATATATATATATATATATATATATAAGAATGCACTCCAAACAAGGGGATTTAAGTAAGGAGATTGATTCCAATTATCTTTGCTTGCACATCCCAAGTAGGGAGAATTTGAGTGGGGGACAGCTTAAATAAACCACCCACATGCATTTTGGTTGATATTAATAAAAGAAAGTTATATATTGGTGTATTTTGTATAGTCATTTGAAGCGGTTATCCAAACTTTAGGTTGTATAGATGTAAAAATGATATTATAAAAATGTAATTTATGCATCAGTGTATGTTAAGGGTTGGATAGCCATTTAATAGGAAGTGCCTATCCAAACTATTGTCATTTAATAGGAAGTGGCTATCCAAACCCTGAATAGCCATTTAATAGGAAGCGGCTATCCAAACCCTGAATAGCCATTTAATAGGAAGTGGCTATCCAAACCCTGAATAGCCATTTAATAGGAAGTGGTTATCCAAACCATAGTCATTTAATAGGAAGTTGCTATCTAAACCTGAATAGCCATTTAATAGGAAGCGGATTTTGAAACCCTCGATGGCCATTTCTTAAAGGAAGAACCTATCCAAACCATAGCCATTTAATAGGAAGCCACTATCCAAACCATAGTCATTTAATATAAAGCCCCTATCCAAACCCTAGATAATAGGAAGTGGCTATCCAAACCCTAGGATTACCAATGCATAAGTGATAGTGTATGAAAGTAACTAAGCATGTCAATGTGACATCTTGTGACAATGGTGAGACACTTGGGTTCTTGGCCTTTTTTAATAATTATTTTAGAACTATTGATTTATTGTAAATTATTTTATGAGTTGAAAATTGAGCAACCTAAATGGCCTTTATATTAAAAGTGGATTTTTAAAATTTTTAGGTGAATCGCATAAATAAAATAATCAATAAAGATATGTGAGTTATGAGTTATGGTGAAAATTATTTAGAGTAAAGTATTAAAAAACATAAGGAGAATAAATAAATGATATTTAGTTGGGATTTCATTATAGTTATGTTATCATAGAGATCTAAAGATGAATTCTTGAGATGTAGAAAATCCAAGACTAATTATATGTATATATTTTCAGTCTATAAAATTAGATATTTGTTGTTCTAGGTCACTTCCATGATTTGAAAAACAATCTAAATAAACTATAGATCTAATATGTCAATTTGTCACACTTTCTATACCTACAAATAAGATGTGTCTAGATCTCTACACTTGCTTTAATAACCTAGCAAATGTTATAAACACCTTTAAATAGCTTACTATTTGAAGATCTCCTACGAAATGCCTATAGGATATTGAGTTAACTACTTGATAGAAGCTATGTATACAATGAATGCAAGGACTACTCAATTTGGATGTGAATCCCTTTATAACATTCTGGAGACAACTAAGATTCTAGAATGCTACTAAATTTAGAAAATGGGTAGATGTCAAATGGAAAGTAACAAATATGAATTAGATGAGGGATTGATACAAAAGGTCAATTAGGAGCTTTATATTTTTTAGTTCTACATAGACACATAATTTATGAGTTTTGATGTGAGATGATCTATATGACAACTACTTAGAACAAAGTCAACTTGGGCCCAAAATTAAATTTGAATGTTAAAATATCCAAGTTAAATGTGTGAAAACTATCGAACTAACCTGCCCATGAATTTTGATGGCATGCAAAAGAACCAAGAAGAGGAACATGTAATCTATGAGCTAAAATTATCTCAGAGTGTATTTGATTTTGATTCTAATGGTTATCTAGGAATTTGGGTAAACAAGAGCTAAATTAGTCAAAATAATGCTCCAAATCAAGATATCAAGATATCTACACAAAGTGTTGGAATCCAAGAACACTGGGAGGGGGGGTTGAATCAGTGTTCTATCGATAATTAAGAATTTAATTCCTTTAGATACTTTTCCAATTAACAACTGGTAAGCATATAAAAAAGACATAATAACGAACAAAGCAACCTCAAATATCAACACAATAACACCACATATTTATACGTGGAAAACCTCAAAGAGGAAAAACAATGGTGGGATTTGTGACCCACAATATATATCCACTGGATAGTTGAATAAATATTACATAAAAAGGGGGCTTGCACATGCAAGAAGGCACACTGCCTAGAGCGCACTTCTCATCACAAAGGAGACTCACTGACTACAGATAAAATACTAAATTACAAACAAAATTTTGAACTCTGAGTGTGCATCTGATATGCTTGATGAGTTCTGGTTTAAGCATTGTTTGTACCGGTTATCACTTTCTCCTTTCTTACCGGTAACCTTGTTCCCTTCCCAATCCTCTTGACAAATAACCAAGACCAACAATAGATCATTACATTCGTATTTTGTCGATCAATATCTCGCTCGCATAATATCACATAACCTATCACATCTATATCCCAAAAATGACCTAGTCGAGCTGACTTATATACCCTTTACATACATAAACATGAATTCCTTATGTCGGGTTACAATTATATTACAAAAGATAAATATATGTCGGCCTAGAAAAAAATATAAACATTAATCTTCATGACCGTTTCTGCTAAAACCTTTGCCGGATCAATCTTCTATGTCGGCCTCCAAATACCGATTCCTAGTTTATCGGTTTTTCTTGCTTTTTGGTTTCCTTGAATGCCAAATGTTAAACCTTGAATATCGGAGGATACCGGATAAGTATCTAGCCCAAAATGATGTTTGTTTCCATCAATGACAACACCATGATCTCGGATGAGTGTCAATTGCCAACAATATCCCCCTTTGGCATTGATGGCAACACCCATGTGAAAAATGGATCATTAAAGTTTTGTTTCGGTTCTCATCCAAAAACTTCCTGAAAACTGATCTTAGAAAGTTGCTCCCCTTGAGCTATACATTACTTCTTATGTCCCTTAATATTGTTCACAACCAACCTCTCCCCCTTTGACAGCAATGCCAAGGCCGAGGCAAATAAATGAAAGAATGAAATCAAAATTGTGTTTACCGGATCTAGTTGTACTTGAATATATATCAGGGTAAGCACTCTTAAAAAATTCCAAGTGTCCCAGTTGGTTTTCAATGTTCTCAAAATTAATACAAACCCATTAATAATGTATGCATGTAATTCTTCTTTTGTTAATGTTATCGGTGTGGGCTTACTCATTTGTTCTATACATTCCCTTTTGTGAAGCAATAAGGTGTTTAATCGGGGACTGACCAAACCTCTCAATTCTCTAGCCCATCGGATTAACCTGTCCATACCCTTCTCCAAAGCAAAAATCTCCAATTCAAAAAGAAAAATTTGACCATCAATAGAGTTGGTCAATGACTGAGTACCATCAAAATTATTTGCAAGATTCTCCAACCGGACCTTAGCTGCTTTTATTTTAACATCCAGGTTTGTTGTTAATTTGGTTGTGTTAATGCAAGACCAGTATATATTGTTGCATTAATGAAGGGCTTCATCAATCCTTGTCAATTCTTATGTTAGCTTGGCCTTGTCTGATGTGATCATGTTGTCACAAGTGACCTTCTTAGCTGCATTGTACCTCTCCACCAATTTCCAGTTTGATACTTGTTGAAGAGTTTGAAACTGCTTGGCAATGTGCTCAGTCAAACCCTTAAGCTTGTCAAAAGGGCTAGCTACTTGACTAATCTTATATTCTGGGGAAAGATGTTGTAGGATTGGAATGGCTTGTTCTATAACATGCTTTTCCTTTGATCCTTCCTTCATAAGCTTTTGTGCTGCAACAAACATTAACTCAGAACTTCTCAGTTGCTCAATATTCTTCTTCTCAAAATCACTAAAAACTACTTGACCAGATGTGTCAAGTGCCAACAATGAGGGACCAACAACCGGTGATGGTGTCGATACATTGACTTCAATATTTTCTTGTTCTTTCTCCTCTATCTTTTGTTATGTATCTTCTTGTTCCTTCTCTTGGGCACTGGTGGCTTTGCAACTTGGTGCAATTATTTCTTCTGCCACTACATCAATAACCGGATGAGAATTGTCCTCAATATCTTCCAGTTTAATTTCCTCTATGTCCCCAGTTAATTTATTATCCAAAACCGGTGGGTCTTCACCTAATATGCCTTTCCCTCTAGCATCAACCGAGATGTCTGGAATGTCAAACTTAGGAGGAACTTCTGGTCATGTAAAGAATCTTGGATTATCAACAAAGAATTTTACCCATGCCTCATGAGTCTCCTTAACTATTTCATTCACTCTTCCCACCATTAAGCTAATATGCTTGTGCTTACTCTAGAAAATTGTTTTATTAGCGAATTCAAGACACCGTTTCATCTCCTCTTTAGTTATAGCACCACATACAGTCAACAATTTCTGAATCTTTATGTGCCTATCTTCCTCAATAGTTGATAACCTCCTAGCATCTAATTTGTTATACAGCTCTATCGGAATCTTCTTTTCTATCTTAAGTAAGGCCTTCTTATATATATCTAAGTATAACAAAAATGCTTCCTCAGTTTCCTTTTGCTCAATATCATCCATATTTTAATAGTAATATTGTATATTACTCAAAATTCCAACCTTAGTAATTTGTTCTACTAATTCATCTATAGATAAAGGAGGGATAACTTTAACACTTTTACCGGATTCAAGAGCCATATCTAAATCAGATTTCTTCTTCTTATCAGGAGTGGGAGTTGTCTCTTTTATTGGTTTCCTCTTCTCTGTAGGCTTCCTTTCCTTCACAAGTTGCTTATGGGATATCGGAGGGGTGACCTTGGTTTTCTGCTGCTTTCCTTCCTCAAGATTCTTCCTCTGAATTCTCATGTAAATTTTGGGTATCTTAGGAGGTTCATCTTCAGCCTCAGATCCAGAAGAAATAGGGGAAATAAAGGTTTTCAATTTCTTCCTTTTCATCACACCTTTGTTGATTGTTGCTACCGGTGAGGCCTAAACTGCTACCGGAGAAGATGACTCTGCTAGTCCAATTATTTGTTTGATCTCAGTGGACATCTTCTGAACAGCCTATCCTACCTTCTTTATCTGACCTTCCCTCTTCTTCTTACTGAACCCTATTTTCACCTCCAATTCCTTCTATTTAGTTGTCCCAAAAGTCTTCTCTGACTCATCTATTGAGGCATCTATAAGTGTCTTGACATATAGATCCAAGATCTCTACATCAACTTCATAGCCCATCTCAGTTATTCATACCTTTATTGGTTGTACTGCTTCCATTATAGTTTCATCTTTTTTAACCATAAAGTAGATCTTAGTAGAGTATTTATCAACAACGTGCTTAGGCACTCTTTCCCTTTGTTTCATTGCCTTTTGAAAAGCCTTGAAATATCCCCATAAGATAGATTCTTTGTCTTGACATTTGCTTCTTAAGGCATCTTTGATTTGTTTCCCTCCCAAAATTTCAAAGGCCTATTGCCTTTTACTGGATCCCAGGGTCTCATTGAGAAAGAATAGCATTAGACAAACAACAAGATTTCCATACCAGAATACACCTTGCTTTTCACCCTTGATTTTCCCAAGATTCAAAATCAACTCATCACATGTCCACTGGAAAGATCATATTTTTCATTTTCCTTGATCATCTTATGTGCACAGTAGATACAAGAACTAGAAACAAATTTCAACCGATTAGATTAAGTTACCTTATACCCAATAACTATGCTGGAAATTGCATGTCCTTGTCTCTGATTGTACTAATCCTCATAGACTGATTGTATAATATAGCACCAGTTAGCTTGGTGACTTCATTGTTAGAGATTTTCTTCTTATCCAGTCTTTGACCAACTTGGGGCAAACTGGAAATCACCCAAATGGCATCCTTAGTGATTTTATGAGGTCGGTCTAGCCACATAAACTCACCATGAACATGGCTCAACACATACCGGATGATTTCATCATGAAACTAAGGCATCTCCAAAATGTCGATAAACCCTTGATCCTTCAAATGTCTGAATTCTGGTTTGATTACACCATTCTTGTCCAACAATGTTGTCATATACATGGTTTTCATCTCTTATGTGTTCAATTCCTCCAGAGTGTAGTGAATGTAAGCTCTGGCATCCTCAACATAAAGAACGCCATCAGGAAATCTAGAAAATGCATATTGTTCTGGTGATTGCCGATTGGGAAGATTTTTTGATCCGGTTTGTAGTGTTGGTTTGTTGATCACTGTTTTGCAGAGATCAAGATATATCCTCCGGTATACTCTGGTGTGATCAGATCTAGTGCTAATATTTTGGGATATTGCTTATGATAGTCTTTTGTATCTTCATTTCAGATGGATCATTATATTAATTGTATTTAATCTTTGATCATTTTTTGTATAGGTAATAGCGACAATTTCTCCATCGATGGTGAGCCATCCTCAGTCCATTGGAGAAGCATCTCAAGAACTGGTACATCATTGTTCTCTATATTATAGCTTTTAAGTGTTTTTGATGTATTTATGTTAGTACATTGTATTAATTATACATTTAGTCTACAATATCCCCCTTAGCAGTTTGGCCATAATGTGGATCCTTTTAAGTTTGTCTTCAAGAAAACTCCTAAGAGTGACAAGGAGAGGAGAGTGAAGACATAAGCTCCGAGATCAGCCGATGAGGTAATCAACATTTCAATCGCAAAGGAATTATAGTTAAATGCATAGTTATGTTGTTAATTGTGAACTATTTTCTACAAAAGAATTCTAACTTGGCCTTTGAATTGTTGTTTTGCAGCCATCTATAGAGTCACGTACTACATCAAAGAGGATCGATTTTGATGACCCACCACAATTTTAGGATCATATAATGTTAGTTGTGATCATAGAATGACCAATACATGTAGATATATTCTACATTTTTATTGTATATCGATTTGGACATGGCATATGCCACATTTTTGTAATACTTGTTTTGACTTGGCAAACATGCCTTTTTTTGATATATATATAAATGTTGATATTCGATCCAATAAACGTGTACTGAGTTCATTATTGTGTATTTTTTGTATTTCGTGGTTGTCCTTTTATAAAGTTGATTGATCATTTGCCTATGTAATCAACAATATGAATATAAACAACAAAAATCTATGATATAAAACATTGCAATCGTGGAATATGATTTGATAAAATTTCTAAAATGTCAAAGTAACCCTACAAAACTCCTTGTATTCAATTCATTATATTGTATTCATTGTATTTGGTGGATGCCTTTTTATAAATTTAAATGAATATTTTCCTATGTAATCAACAATATGAATATAAACAACAAAAAATGATAATATGAATATAAACAACAATATGTGTGTGTTGTAAGGGCACCCTCATGCTCGCAATGGTCAAATTTTGGTTCTTGTGTGAACAAACCAATGTCAAGAGTGCATCTAGGTGGGAAATTTTACGCTAGGCATGCTCCTCTTGTGCATCCCAAAGCGTCAAAACATCGATAATCATACCCTACCAGCGCGATCTCTCAAGTGCCTTGAGTCCAAAAAATTGTCAAACTATGACGGACTGTTTCTTCCAATCTAGGACACATATGATCAATTTGTTTGAACCTATGGAGTCATGTGAAGCTCCTCTACAATGGCCTATCTTGGTTTTTGACGAATCAGAGCCATTTTCAATTGGTAGCATTTTTTCACTTGCTGTAAAAATCGTCAGTTGCAAGATAGGCTAGAATTGATTTGGTTCGTCATGTGCACAAAATGATGTCATGAGTGCATCTGGGTGGGAATTTGTATGCTAGGAATTCTCCTCTCGTGCATCTCAAAGCATCGGAACATCGAGAGTCATACCCTATCGGCACGATCTCTCAAGTGCCCTAAGTCCAAAAAATTGTCAAACTTTGATGGATTGTTTCTTCCAATCCAAGACACATGTGATTGATCTATTTGAACTTGTGGGGTTGTGTGAGGCTCCTCTACAATGGCCTATCTCATTTTTTGACGAATCGGAGCCATTTTCAATTGGTAGCATTTGTTTGCCTGCTGTAAAAATCGCCACTTGCATGCAATGCAAAGTTGCAAGATACGTGAGAATTGATTCAATTTGTTGTTTTCACAAACCAACATCACAAACATGTCTGAATGGGTAGGTTTACGCTAGGCATTCTCCTCTCATGCATCCCAAAGCATTGGAACCTCAAGAGTCATACCTTACCGACGCGATCTCTCAAGTGCCCTGAGTCCAAAAAATTGTCAAACTTTGATGGCTTGTTTCTTCCAATCCATGACATATATGATCGATCCATTTGAACCTATGGGGTTACATGAGGCTCTTCTATAATGGACTATCTCATTTTTTGACGACTTGGAGCCATTTTCAATTGGTAGCATTTTTTCACCTGCTACAAAAACCATCAGTTGCATGCAATGCAAAATTGCAAGATAGGCTAGAATTGATTCAGTTCATCTTGTGCACAAACTGACGTCACGAACGCATCCAGGTGGGAAGTTTTAGACTAGGCATGCCAGAATGTCAAGAGTCATACCCTACCGGCGCAATGTACAAGTTGCTTGACAACTTTTTTGACAATAATGACAATTTTTGCTCAAATTGTATCTAGACTCAATTTATGACTCCTATGACCCGATAATGAGTCAAATAATTATCCATGATTATACAAGAATCAAGAATGCTCATGATTTACCTTATAACATCACATAAACTCAAAACATAGTCACAAAACATAGACACAAAAAATAGTCACAAAACATTGTCACATATTATTCAAAAATTTGTCTTTAAATATGGTCAAATCAGCTCTTGGCTATTTGAATATACAAAAAAAATTCTTACAAATCATCTCATGGGATTTTATACAAAATTGGGATTTACAATATGTGCGATTCAGCTCATCGCTATTTTAATATACAACATTTGGCATCTAAATATGTAAAATTCAGCTCATTGTCATTTAAATATACAAAATTATGCCCCTAAACATGTACAAATCAGCTCATGGGCATTTATATATACAAAAAATGAATATAGAATAATTCATCGACGATATATACAAAATTCTCAAAACCATTCTACTTTGAACCATAGAATTAATCAAGTGAGCCTTCAGGATTGTCTCTAACCCGTATTGTGTCAAGTATTGTCTCGTGGTCAGATTAATGAACTTTCTATAAAATCTTGTTATGAGGTCTACCATGATACTTCATCAAATGAATATTTATTGCAACAACAAGGTTAGAGAAATAAAAATATGTATGTGTGTTTCAAAGTCCTCAATCAACCAAACATCATAATTCTTGATAGGGTATCTCCTAAGCCATGTTCCTGTCACGACAACAGACCCTATTGGGTACTCAATACCCTCTCTGTCAATGATTGTGGTTGTCAATTTTCTTTTAGGCTCAACACAACGACACAAATAGTAATTTGTTCCTTCTTCATTGTTCTCTTCTACAACAACTGCATACACATGACCTGCATTTTATAAAGTGATAATTAATACCAAAAATAAAGTGTGATGTACAACAAAATGAACCAAAAAGAATACTTGCAAAAAAATTAACTCAAAAAATCACCTGAATCCACTAGGTCGTATACATGGTCAAAATCCACTAATATCTCAATCTGGCTCAAGTGTAGTGCTTTAGGAATTCGATATGTATCAATGGGAACCAACGGTCTAGAAGACCATTTGTCAACCCACTCTTGTGATTCACATTCTTCCCGCAAACAATGCATGCATGAAGAGAAAAAACATACCATTTGTCTCGTATAAATTAGTAGTGAAATTGCATTTGAACTCATAAAGGAGTGCATGTCACTCGATCATGCAACTGTACAACAATCTAGATAGTTTTCAATGTTAGATTCAGTGATCAACCAAAAATATTTACGAAACATTGACGTACCTGGATTACCTGGACCCATCGTAGAGTTACGCCATCGCACAATTGTTTCTGCATCTATAACTCAGCACCACCTTCGTACTTCAATTCTTCTCTAGCTAGGGCTCTTTTTACACATGCTCCTGCACCATCGTGCTCTCCCTTACCATGTCTAGTCTCAGTGAAATTCCAAAAATGTTGTACACCACTTGTCATATGCATCCTTGCATTCTTGAATTGTGTGGTGCAATTATATGACCATATTAAGTGTCGATTGTATTGTATGTTTCTTTCCTTTAAATTATCATACAAAACTTTAAAGAATCCTTGTACAAACTCTGAGGAATGAGTACGATCATCACTTATATAGAAGTGATACTCTCTTACAACCTTTCTATCCTCCTCTAAGCCATCATCTACATGCATGAATGTTATGTGTACAAAAATAGAAACTTGTGTAGAATGATAATACATAGATTGCACTTCATTTTGAGGTTGTAGTGTATAATTTTCAGCAAAATCAATGATAGAGACAATGGTGCCAAGAGAAAATGTGTCCTTACATAACTTGAATTGCTCATCTAACCATCGAGCTCTATGTGTATGCATTATGTACTCATAAACTAGTTTCTCTTAAAACATTTTCATAAATTCATCTACACATATATCATTTTTCACTAGCTCACATCTCTTCAATTCTTTTCCATCTTTAACTCCATATGTGATTGTCTTGTATTTTCCAAAAGAAACTAGTTTCCTACCAATTTCATGTGTGCTTTCCAAATGTACACATCTTGGTAAATATTGCAAACCATCACATATAGCACAAGAACCTTCCAAACAAGGCATCTTATAATAAATGCAACCATCATGTCTATTACATTGCACACTTGAAATAAATTCTCTTTCCGACTTAGGAGGTGCTTGTATATTGGATTCTTGCAAAACATCGTTAGTGTGCAAAGTAGAACAAATATGAAGAAAAATATCATAGTGCATGGAAAATTCAATATACACCCTACAACAACATGTGGTATGTACATGATTAATCTTAATATAAAAAGGTTTTTCCATTATAAAAATCTTTGAGAAATTCTTATTTGAGGAAACTTTTCAAGGAATCTTTCATAAAATTTTGTTTGAGTCATATCCAAATAGTGTTTGGCATGTGGCTCACGATTTGTAGACCCGATTCGCCTTCTAACAACATCTATTTGGTTGGGCGAAACTCTTGTGTTGTCATGCCAAAAAAATTTAATTAATATTCTTAGTGCATCAACAACAACCTTGTCTTTGCGTGGTAGTCTACCTGAGAATGCCCAAAGAGAATTACTGTTAGGTTCCTCTATTTTTTCTCACCTTTGTAATGCTTTACTTAATGGTGTTCTACTATTGTTTAATGATTTACTTATTTTTCTTATCAAACAATCTTTTTTTATTTTCCTGCTCATTATGGTTGATATAATGACACGTCGAGTAGCATTAGAATCTTTAGTATGTGATTTTGAACCAATAGCTTGATATGCATCAAATAGATTTCTCACAATAGTTCTTTCGCTATTACTTTCAAATGATCTTAGGCCTAGAATTTTCATTCTCTCTAAAATTTAAATTTTTAATCATTTGAACAATCAATTGATATCTTGCGGCTTGATTTAAGTTTTTAAAATAGTTTTGCATATTCTCTTAATCATTCTCCTACAAGTTTGTTCATTCATTTTATCAGGCATTGGCTTCAATATATTCTCATCAATGTCAATTAGATACTTTGGTTTCCTACAAATGATTCTAGGAGGTGTTAACATCGGTGCATTGTGTACATTCAATTCATCAAATAGAGCAGGTGTATGTTCATCATTTAATTGATTATTCAATGTGGTATCTTATTCAATTGCATTAGGTGCATTATGTTCGTTTGGTAAATCGAATTGAGATGTTGATGATGACATACATTCTTCTCCCATTGTTCTTATGTCACGTAACCTTTGTCTTTCCTTTTCAGCCTCTCATTGTTCTATCATTCCTTGCTTGTTCTTTCCCATGGTTGATATCGGTTGTCCTAAATAGAATCATACTACATATATATGTAAACAAAAGTTCATAAACAAACAAATAATCATAAATATGCATCTTATCTTTATTTTTTTGAATCAAAATTATTAAACAATCACAATAATATTGACAAAACTAATAAGAACAATAACTCAATCATTTAAACTCATGCAAAAATTAAAAATTCACTTACTTCTATGTATAAAACAGTGATAGAAGTGCAGACACGGTTGCGGTGGGGCCTTGAATGACCTCTCTTTTGAGGTCATTGAGGCTCTTGGGTAAATAAAACTCTGTCTACGTATCGTGTATGCAGTATATTAATAACCGTGTGCGTGTTGTTAGTCCCTAAAATGTTGGCAAGCCCAATGGTATTTTTTTCACCCTGTACGCACTTAGAACTCATAATTAATGCATACGCGCTCCTATGCCTTAAAAATGTTATGGCAAGGCAGCGAACTAATAGGCTCAGTACCCCATACGCGCTATTTGTAGTAAAGAAAATGTGAAGGAAAAGGGAGGGAGAGAGGGAGAGGGAGAGAGAGGGAGAGAGAGAGGGAGGGAGGGAGAGAAGAAGAGAGAGAGGTATGGGGTATGGAGGAAGGGAGAAGGGGAGAGAGGGAGAGAGAGGTAGAGGGAGGGAGAGAGAGAGAGAGATAGAGAGGGGGGCGGAGAGGGAGGAAGGGAGAGAAGAAGAGAGAGAGGGATGGGGTATGGAGGAATGGAGAAGGAGAAAGAGAGAGAGAGAGAGAGAGAGAGAGAGAGAGAGAGAGAGAGAGAGAGAGAGAGAGAGAGAGAGAGGGAGAGAGAGAGAGAGAGAGAGGGAGAGAGAGGGGGGAGAGAGGGGGGGAGTGAGAGATGAGAGAAGAAGAGAGAGAGGGATGGGGTATGGAGGAAGGGAGAAGGGGGAGAGAGAGAGAGAGAGAGAGAGAGAGAGGAACAAAGAGAGGAACAAAGAGAGGGATGGGGTATGGAGGAAGAGGGAGAGAGAGAGAGAGAGAGAGAGAGAGAGAGAGAGAGAGATGAGGTATGGAGGAAGGGAGAAGGGGAGAGAGAGAGAGGGGGGGGGGCACCCTATACGTCACACTTGAGAGGGGGAGAGAGGGAAACAATACACATACATACACACATATGTGTGTATATATATACTTAATATATTATATATTATATGTATATACACATATTATATATACAATATCATATTATACACACTCCTAAATTTTAAACAAAAGTAGCGTTTATAATAAAGATAGAGCGTACACGCTTCTTACACCATAGGTACCCTGTAGGCCCTTCTTATACCATAGGTACCCCGTATGCGTTTTTGACTATTTAGGCTTGGAAATAGGCCTGGATGACAAAGCTACGGGTTGGAAGTTTGATTTCCCTCCTTTTTGAAGTGCTTTATTTTATCAGCTTGGTTTCTCGACTTTGTCATCATCAGGTTTACTCTTCATCAAGTGGGTATTTCTAAAATTTCCACCATATTTTCACCCATCTTTCGAGCTTTCTAACCATATAATTTTTTTAAAATTTGAACAACAATAATATATTATTATTGAATTTCTTTTACCAGTGTCTCCATAGTTATTACAGACATACATGTACCATTTTTTTAATAACTTTTGATCTACTTATCCAAATTTTAAAAACTTTATATATTATTGTAATACACTTGATTCTTTACAATTTAAAAAAATATATATTTTTTCGATTTTTTTAGTGCAAGTTATGCTTCGTGCACGAAAAAAATTATATGGCTAAGGGATAAAATTAATTAAATATAATGAAAAAATTTCAAGAAGAATGAGGATATGTTCTTGATTTAACAAGTATATGTTTATAAAAATAGATAATGGTAATAAAAATAGATTCTTTAATAACTCAAAATATCAATGGTTAAGTAGTATGAGAATATCATTTGTTCAATCTTATTATGTAAGACATTTTTCTTGTATATAAGAATCTTATATTATATTATCTTTTCAGAAATATATATTTATAAACACAATTAATAGTCTTGTAATAAAAATAGTCTTGTACTAATTATAATAGTCGTAATAAAAATAAATTCTTTTAACAAGTATATGTTTATAAAAATAGATTCTTTTATAACCCAAGATGTCAATAGTTAAGTAGTATGAGAATATCATTTGTTCGATCTTATTATGTAAGACATTTTTCTTGTATAAAAAAATCTTATATAATATTTTCTATTCAGAAATATATATTTATAAAAATAATTTTTTTTATAATCTACAATATCATATAAACATGACGCATCTCATGGCACATTTCAGCTGTCCAAAAAAAAAAATTGAAAACTTTTGTACATGTAATATTTCAACTGTTCAAATTTTATAACTGGTTCTCTTCGTGTGGTGGCAAAGAAGGCCTTTTCTCCAACTTGTCATAAAACACTGTAAGCTCCTCCTGCCAAAAAAATCCAAGTGATTTGAAAAAATGAGAATCTTCAAAATAGCTACAGCTACATGATGAAATGGAAAGGCAACAGACTTTTTAAACAACCTTTTCAATATAACTCCATTTATGTGGATCAAAATAAACATATGACCCCTTCTCATAAGTATTTGTCTTGATTTTGGGCTGCTCACTTCCATTGTGCTTTAACCATACACGAAGTTGTTTATGATAAAGCCAATCTCTGTTATGCCTGAAATCACCATTTAATAATAAGTTTCTTGTTAGTAGCAGAAATATAGAGTCAAATTATGCTCAACTAAGATTTTAAATAAAATCTTGAAACTGGATGAAGATATTTACAATTCATTAGCAGCAAGAAGCTGAGCCTCATCATTTGGTGTACTGTAAAATATGAAGAAAAGTGTGTCCTGATTAAGATCAGCAATATAGCTTGGCTGCAAGCAATAAAATGCAGACATCCAGTTAGTAAAAAAATCAACAATATGATATATTAGAACTGTTCTAGAAATCTTTGGACGTATCTAAGATCTCTATACAATGAGGCAACTATAATTCATTCATTATTAGTCAGTCTGATCTTTGATCTTTTGATCAAGGAAGCTTATATAATTTCTGAACCAATAAAACAATTTATCTGTTTTATAATTTTGTATTTCTTTCAGTCTAATGGGTTTGATAGAGCTGCACACATTAGATTGTAAATTTCATTAATAATATTGAAGGGGTCAAGGTTATTTATGATATAATATAATGGTTAAATTGTGGTATTCATGTAGATATTAAAATTAAAGTTTAAATTTTTGTTTGGTCAATGTGTTAAGGAGTCTTTCATTCTTTCAGATGAGCTAATTTCTTGATGTTTTGACTCATACAACACATTCTAAGTTTTGACTTTTTTAGATAGCTCATCTGAAATCACCCTAGCTTCTTCAATACGACCCACCTATTAGTCAACTGCAAGCTCCTGTTGGACCATTGTGTTCAAGGGATTAAATCCCCCTCTAAATTAATATGGTTGATGATTTGAACCACCAGTATTAATACAGATTATTCATGCAAGGAGATGAAGCCCTCATATCATGACCCTACTAGTTCATAACTCTGAATAAAAAAAGTATTGAATTACCAAAAAGAAAATTATTAAAGTGTTTAAGATATAACTTGCTTGTACTTTACCTAAAGACAGACATGGATCTTAATATGAATAATCAATAATATTCTCTTTTTATATAAATGACTATTCATAAATATCAAAATTAGTTCATTATATTTTTTATCAATAAAATAAAATCATATAATATTTTGCTTAAAAATTTTGAATTTGATGTTGAAATATTTTTCTATCAACATTTCAGATAATACTCCATGATCCATCGTCACAATTAAAAAAATCAAAGAAAAATATGATTCAAAAAAATAGATGAAAAAATAAATTAAATCAAAAACCTTCAATCTACTAAAATAGACTAAAATTTTATATCTACTTTAGTATTTTTACATATGCAAATCTGCAAACTTGCTATTAACTATTTGATCAGATTTCTTTAAACATCCTGATTTAATGAAGAAATTGGGTTTCCAAGCCGTTTATATTGCCTTGAAAAGAACACTTTTTGAGCAAATGTGTTCATGGAAATGGAGATGCGTTTTGTACAAATGTGTTCATGGAAATGGAGGAAGAAGCCTCAAGAGTTCAGTATTAACACTTCAGTTTTGCCTTGGGTTCATGATAGCTCGGCTTAAGGGACTTTATCAGACTCTTTGTATTGGGTTTAAATCTATTTGTTAGTTTATATGCCTATAATTAGTTTTGCATATAATCTTCTACAGACTATATATCTTTGTCTATATCACATTCTAATACTCACGAACATATTGTATACAGTTGTAACTAGATTTTCTTTCTGCAATACAAATATAAGTTTTTAAAAAAGAAAAAGAAAAGAGTAGCTATTTAATCAGATATAAAAGTAGAACACAACAATTATTACAACTAATTCGTCTCAGGTCTAGACTAGGCCGTGGCAGGGGTCGCCCTCCGAGCAGAAGCTGTGGGAGAGCGAAGAATGAGCACCCACAATCTGAAGCCCATAAGGAAATTGTAAGCTAGGTTCCCCTTTAGTTCTGTTAAAGCTTACTGTTTAGACTCTTGATCGAGTATTTTGCTTTAATCAGTATAATTTCTATTAATAGGGCAGCAAAGCCTCTGCCATTAGACTTTAAGTTTTTTAAAGAAATCTTTATACTTATATGTTAAATTCGGAAGGACATCTTATGCCTTCCATGGACTGCCTGGTTGCATTTCTTCTTCACTTATAAGAAGGCATACAGATGCTTCCATTTTGAATTCTGTTGAAAATCTATTAGCTATCTTAACTCTGTAAATTCTGTATAATCAATATAATTATGGCTTTGCCTACCAAAAAAAAAGAATTATTACAACTAAGACTGCTAAAACCAATCTGCACAATTAAAAAGAAGGAAAAACATTGAGCAGCATGATAGTTGATCAAAGAAATGAGTTAAACTTACATGTAATTTTGGAACTTGGCGAAGATAACAGCTTGGCAGCTTATACTGTGGTTGAGGATTTGGAATTCTTGCTGACCAAGGGAAATTATGTGAACAGTACAAATTGTCATATGAATTGAGAGTATCCTTGTCTCTGCCCATAGCTAAAGTTGTGACATTAGAGTCAGTTCCATTGATAACATCTCTCAAACCCATCAATCCAAAGCCATAAGAAGCTGCTTCAACATCTTCTTCTTTCCTTTCACTCATCTCACCAACTACTGATTTGGGCTGCAAATTGTGATTGAACTGGTTATGTGACCCCACTGTGTTAGTCAGTGAGGAGTTATGTGACCCCACTGTAGTACTCACTGTCTGCCTTACTCTATTGTTAGAGATAGGATTAGGAATGACCTGCTCACCACATATCTAGATTGGTAACAGATTGTATACTGTCTCTTTTTTGTTTCAGTGTGATCATGTTGATCGTAATTTATGATGATAGTATGAAATGAAGTTAATGATGTGAGTGTGTTAATAAAAAAATATAAATAAATCAATGATATGAAAAGATTGATAAAATACCTGAGTATGCATTGGAAGAGCCGTATAAAAAGGAGGAAATAAATAAGATGTTTGTAAAGTAGGAAGATAAGCTACTGGAACACAAGTATTGAATGGTACCATAAAAGGAAATGCTTGGCTCTGCACGGTATACACAATCCCTGGCAAGGGAATTCCTTGTGTTGGTCTTTCAATCTACAACAAAAATCCAAGTTTGTTTAATAATTTGAAAAATATTACAAGTAATAGCATCTTATAAAACATACATATGTTAGAGAAAAATGTTTGGACTGTTAGTATTTTTAATAGTTTTTTTTGGTCTTGTTTGTTTTTTCTAGCATATTTTGTTCTATTCATTTTATGGTCTTTTTTGATTTTTGGAAGCCATGGGTTTGTTATCAATTTTCTGAAATTTTTATTTAGTTTTGAATTTGAATGATAATTTTTGGTGCTTAGAATTTTTTGTGGTAATTTGTTTTTAATTATAAAAACAGCAAAACAGAGGTGCTGATCTTATACAATCATAGATCAAACAGGTGACACTAATTACTTGAGTTGTTTTTGAAAAATTAAGTAGCAAACTAAGATGCCAACTCTTTACAAAAACAAGCACCAAAGACAAAGAAATGCAGGACAAACACAGGCCACTCACAGCATTCCAAAGGTCATTAACAAACCACTTACAGCAAGTCCCAAACCATGAACAGATCTTTTACAATATAGATAATATATTTATCTTTTTAATAAAACATATATATTTAATTTTAAATTAAAAATAATTAAATTTATTATTTAGATATATTCTTAATTATAAAAAATAATATTTTATAATTTTAAATTTATTAAATTATATGCCCAAAAAAACTAACTCTTTGTATTTAAAAAAATTATTGAACAGCTAATGGAATGTATTTGCATGTAAGAATAAAGAATGTAGATATTTGATATTATTTAACAAGAATTAGAGATTTCATAGCATAAGTTGCATAGAAAACCATACAAATTTAATTATAAAAATTTGAAAAAGAATTTCCTTTTCATGCAAGGATAGAATCACTCAACATATGACTACTATCAATTTATTTTCTAAATTATTAAAAAAAAAAATTTTAAATTAGAAAAGTAAATATTAAAGAGAGGAATAAATAAATAGAAAAATATAACAGTAGAAGTACTGAGTTGCTGATTTATTCATCAAATAGTATTACATATTTATAGCTGTTGAAGACTCCTCAAAATAGCTAGTTTATTTGACAACACATTAGATATAATTGACAACAAACTAAAAATTAATGAAAGATATTGACAGCTAATTTGAACTGTTCAACAGACCACAGACAGCAAACTGGACATGTGGACACATCTGCATGTTTATTTTAAAGCATTAATTTCAACATAAATTAATATCCAGTAATTCAATACATATAATAAATTTAATTGTCTATTATTACATTAAGCTATATTGAAAAAAAATTATGTTCAACATTTATTTCTGAGTGAGGCTATTTATGAAATTTTTTGTCACTAATTCTTTTCACTAGATTTATTGTAGAAAAAAAAGAAAGGGATAATTTAACTACTTACTTGATGGAATCTATGACGTTGTTGTTGCTGTTGCTGAAGTATATCCATTGATGGACGTTGATTTCCTCCTCCTGCAATTAATAATTAATATTTAATATTCATCTACTCTAAACAAAACTTTAAGAATGAAAAATAATAATTCCTTTGGATGATAATAGTAAACCCTAAAGATTTTAACAAGATTTCTCTGAGTATGAATGAACCCTTAAGCTATTGGATCGAGGTGAAAAAAAAAATTGAAAAAAAAAATGATTAATTATGTTTAAATGATAAATATATTTATATAAAAAGAGCATTAGGAGCATGACATGTGTCTTCTCCATGGAATTTTGAGATTTTTATTTTTATTTTATTTTGTATTAGGAAAAGTCTACCAGTAGTCTTTATAGTTAATTTGGTCAATTCATAGATTTTAAATGGTGCATAGAATTTTTATAACTTTGTAACTGGTATTCTTTCTCTATTTATATAAATTAACATTTTGTTTTGAACTAATATTAATTAATATTTTGTTTTCAGTTAATATTTAGTATAATATTTATTATTATTTTTGCATGCATTTGCCTCTATTTTTATGAATTCAGTTTTATCTCATCTTTATTTATTTGAAATCTTATTTATTTACAATTTAACCATTGAATTTGTTTGTCTGTATTGACACTCATATCCATTGCCTCTGCATCCTTTGTCGATTCACATGATTGATTCTATGTGCTTCAAGATTAACTTTCGAATTTAAAAATGTGTCATCATACTCAATCTCCTCTAAGATTGTTATAAGCAAAACCTTGAAAAAATTCTCTATAGAGAAAAGAAGGTAAAGATTTACTCTTATAATTAAGGTTGTTATGAACCCCACCTTGAAAAAATCAAATATACAGAAAGTGAAGGTAAAGATTTACTATTGTAAATAAGGTTGTTAAAATCAAGTATAGAGAAAGTGAAAATGAGTATAAAGAAGGTGAAGGTAAAAATATTACTGTTGTAATTTTATATTAATCCATTCTTGTGGGTCATAATTTGTCGCTATTCATCAAATTATTCTTTTTATGATTAGGTTTGATCTATTGATTTATGTTCACATGCTTAGATTTTTTTTGAATGTATGCTTTATACACTAACTTGATCTTATCTACCCTTGAAGGCTATTTTTCCCTTTATAATTTTCCCATAGTAGGGTGAACCTTACCTAATGACTATCTTTAGCTTGTGTTTGACATTACCGTCATTCAAAATTTTGCTACATGCTTGTCACACAATGCTTAACTATGACATCCATTCCATATCTATGTGTTTCTAGGTTTACAATGTATTCTATTATATTTACTTTTCATGAATCAATTTTTCCTCTTCTCTAATTCCTTTACTTTTCATGAATCAATTTTTTCTCTTTTCTAATTCCTTGCATATTATGTATACAATCAATTGAAGGGCTATTTATTATGATTGTTGTTCCTATGATTGAGGCATTAGATAGTGACACATGCTAAATAGAAAATGTTCACCGTGTTTTAATAACAAATTTGGTTGTATTATTAACCCAAAATTGAATGAAGTTTTTTTTTTTTTAAATCCTATAATCAAATTTCTTACGTTTTACAAAATCAAACTGAATGACATGGTAATATCAAATGCATCATATCAAATTGTCATAGTCAAACAAAGTATTTTTTTCACTTTATTTACATGTAAATTCTCTAACCCTTCATCTTTATTTTTTATTTACATAAAAGCTAAAGGATACTAATTTTCTCATTCCTTGGTCACATGTTAAGTTATCAATTTACTTTAAATAAAATTTTTTCAAATATTAGAATAAGATTAAAGTAGATTAAGTTCATTAAAGTAGATTAAGTTCATTATTGACATATATGTGTGCCTTAAACATTATGTGCAGTAGTGTTTTTCTCTAAGTCATATGTATCAATTGTATACAGTAAAATTCATCAGTTTGTATCATTTAAGAAATCTTTTGGACATTAAATATTTCAACTTGTTTAATAGATAAAGATGATGATATCTTTTATTATTTCATTTATCAAAATTTAAATCTAAAACTTGTTTTCTTATATCCAATAATTTTAAAAAGTATATAAAATTAATATATAACTTAATAAAATTTAAAAAAATTAAAAATATATATTTGTAATATAAATATATTTATATATTTATTAATAAAAATAAGAAATCTATTTATTTAGATTTATTATCTCCTTTTATCTTTCTCTTGATTCAATTTTTGAATCATATGATTTTTTAACCACAAACCCATTTTCTTAATATCATAAAAGAGGATGTCCATGATTTTGGAAGGCAATTAACATACACTAGCTATAATAATTTATTATTTTGGGGTTCTATTTTTATTTTATTTTTAATTAGTTTTTTATATATTTAATTTAATTACAATCTGATTTTTATTTTAAGTTATAATAAAAATATATTTATAATGATAAAAATAAATATTTATATCTTCTTTCTTTATATTTTGAATCCACATTGGTTAAAGTTTCATTTATCTAATGACCATTGTATAGAAAATATTCTTAAATATATTTTACTTAGAATTTAATTCAACCTATCTTTATCATTGTATTTTTTAAAAATGAATGCAATATTTAAATTTCATATTCACTAGTCTGCTTTCTATTCCTAATTATGTTCACCATACATTCCTAGAAATGAATTACAATCTTGAAATGGCATAATCACTACCTCCATTTTTATTCTAGCCTATCTTCTCATCATGGCACATTCCAAAAAATGAATTGCAATATTAGATCTCATATTCACTATCATTTGTTTTATTCCAACGTGTCTTAATCATTGCATATTCCCTAATTTTTATTTTAGCCTATCTTCATCACCATTCCCAAAAATGAATCACAATCTCTATGTCTCATATTCACTACCATAATTTTTACTCAAGCCTATCTTCATCGTGAGACATTTTCAAAATTGATTACAATCTTTAGATCTAATACTTACTACCCTAACTTTTATTCCAGCCTATCTTTATCATCACATTTCCAAAACTCAATCGTGATCTTTATGTCTCTTTTCACTAACCTAATTTTTACTCCATCATATCTTCATCATTGCAAATTTCCAAAAATTAATTGCAATCTTTATGTCTCATATTTACTATCCTATGTTTTATTCCAGTATGTATGTCTCATATTTACTATCCTATGTTTTATTCCATCCTATCTTCATTGCAATCTTTGTTTCATTTTTGTTGCCCTAAGTTTTATTGAGCATATCTTTATCAAGACACATTTCTAAAAGTAAATTACAATCTTCAAATCCACATGGGCAATTCCAACCTATTTTTATTGTGCCTGTATTAATTACCTTAATTTTTATTCCATGGTTGTACATACCCAAAAATGAATCGCAATCTTTGTTTCATTTTCCCTGCCCTAACTTTTATTTCAGCCTATTACTCCAAAAGTGAATTATAATCTTGAGATCTCGTGTTTACCATAATCCTTATTCTATCCTATCTTCATCATCACACATTTCCAAAAATTAGTTGCAATCTTTATGTCACACATTCACTGCCCTAATTTTTGTTCCATCTTACCTCATCATTGCACATTTCAAAAAATTAATTACAATTTTCATGTATCATATTTAATACCTAAGTTTTTTTAATGAGTAAGTGCATATTATTTCATTAGATATAAAATATACACATATTCAAAAAAAGGGTGGGTGGACACAAGGCCACACCCCAAAATTCACATGGGGAGTGCCTATTTTATTTCAGATATCTTCATCATTAAACATTCCCAAAACAACCTTATCTTCTTAGTCACAAATTTCCAAAAATGAATTACTATCTTTGGATCTCATATTCACTACCCTAATCTTGATTCCAGCCTATCTTCGTCATTGTACATTACCAAAACCAATTTATCTTCATTATCATATATTTTCAAAAATACATTGCTATCTTTAGATCTCATATTCACTGCCTTAATCTTGATTCCAGTCTATCTTCATGATGCACATTTTCAAAAATAGATCTCTTATTCACTACCCTAACTTAAATATGCTGCAAACATGAAACTGGCCAATAAAATCATTGGTGCATGTACCATCATAAAAAAGAAAGACAGTAATAAACAAGATACATATTTATAACATCTTATTGTAAAAAACAAGTGACTATCCAACTAACTAAAACGCAACAAAAAGAAAATTTTAAAAATAAGTATTCTCGTTTGTATGAATTACATTTTAATTGGTTTAATAGCCTTCCCTATAAAACAGCCCTTTACAAATTATCACATGGAACCCTAAGAATTGCAAGAAAATTATGTACAACCTAACCAAATCACAGAAAAAGCTTTTCCCAGGCTGTTCATTTCATTGTCTATTGTTTGGTGATGCAAATTGGTTTGCTTTGCCACCCCGGTACAGTAAGTTTAAATCTCTACTTGGTATGACGATCGAACCAATTTATTTTTGACACTGTATCGTCTGATCCTTAAATCATAAAACCATATGTAATAACTCCATATTCTGAGTTAAGAGAACTGTAACAATACTCAAAAGAAGAAAACTATAGTCTTGAAAAATGAATAAAGAAAGCTAGGAGAACTGTAGCAATATTCAAAAGAAAAAAATTATATTCTAAGCAATTAATAAAGTTGAGAGAACTGTAACACTATGCATATTGGGAACGGATTAAATTATATACATTAGGCTTACATTTTTAGGTTTAAAAGTGTTAAACACTCAGAGTTGACTGACTTTTTCTAGGCTTAAAATGTTGCTTAAGGTGTGTGGTCACACTAAGAATACCCTTCTAGACTTAAAAATGTTGCACTCAGAATTGACTAACATTCTCTAGACTTAATATGCTGCTTAATTGTATGATTTAAGATTGATCCCCATATTCTAAACAATATAAAAAACTAAAGCTAAGAGAACTGTAACCTCATACCTGTACTATGACCTCGATAGAGTTGGAATGAGCCATTAGTTCTGCGTGAAGCCATGTAATGTATGAATTGCTTCCTTACTAAACCAACAAGTAGACTGAAATATGGTTGTGAGCCTGCCTTCCAAACCTTCAAACTGTTTTTTCACTACTTCTTTAGCAAAGCAAGCAATATCTGCAAACAATCTCTTGATGTCCCAAGGTATGGAAAAGGAAATGAATGGTCTCTTTGTTGATGGGTAAACCTATATATACAGGAATGCACTCCAAACAAGGGGATTTGACTAAGGAGATTGATTCCAATTATCTCTGCTCACAGATCCCAAGTAGGGAAAATTTGAGTGGGGGCAGCTTATTTTAGCATATATCTATGCATAAGTGATAGTGCATGAAAGTAATTTATATATTGGTGTATTTTGTATAGTCATTTATTTGAAGCGGTTATCTAGACCTTAGGTTGTACCAATACATAAATGATATTACATAAAAGTAATTTATGCATCCGTGTATGTTAAGGGCTCTATAGTCATTTAATAGAAAGCGGCTATCCAAAAGGTTTTTAAAACTCGGATAGCCATTTAATAGGAAGCCACTATCCAAACCATAGCCATTTGATAGGAAGCCTCTATCCAAACCATAGCCATTTGATAGGAAGCCTCTATCCAAACCATAGCCATTTAATAAAAAGCCCCTATTCAAACTCTGGATAACCATTTAATAGGAAATAGCTATCCAAACCCTAGGAATACCAATTCATAAGTGATAGTGTATGAAAGTAACTGAAGCATTTCAATATGACATCTTGTGATTTTTTTCACCATTACTTTGAGGCACAATGGTGAGACACTTGGGTTCTTGGCCTTTTTAATGATTATTTTGGAACTATTGATTTATTGTAAATTGTTTTATAAGTTGCAAATTGAGCAAGCTAAATGGCTTTTATATTAAAAGTGGAGTTTTAAAATATTTAGGTTCATCACATAAATAAAATAATCAATAAAGATATGTGAGTTATGAGTTATGGTGAAAATTATTTAAAGTAAAGTATTAACAAACATAAGAAGAATAAATAAATGATATTTAGTTGGGAATTCATTATAGTTATGTTATCATAGAGATCTAAAGATAAAATCTAAAATTATTATATGTATGTGTTTTCAGTCTATAAAATTAGTTATTTGTTGTTCTACGTCACTTCCATGATTGCAAAAACAATCTACATAAACTATAGATCTAATATGTCAGTTTGTCAAACTTTATATACCTACAAATGAGATGTGTGTAGATGTCTACACCTGCATTAACAACCTAACAAAGGCTATAAACACCTTTAAATATGTCAATTTGGATGTGAAACCCTTTATAAGATTGTAGAGACAGCTAAGATGCTAGAATGCTACTAAATTTAGAAAATGGATAGATGTCAATGGAAAGCAACAAATATTAATTAGATGAGGAATGGATACAAAAGGTCAATTAAAAGCTTTATAATTTTTAGTTATACATAGACAATAATTTGTGAGCTTGGTGTGAGTTGATCTATATGACAACTACTTAGAACAAAGTCAACTTGGGCGCAAAATTAAATTTGAATGTTAAAGTATCCAAGTAAAATGTGTGAATTATGGAACTACCCTGCCCATGAAATTTGATGGCATGCAAAAGAACCAAGAAGAGGAACATGTAATCTAAGAGCTTAAAATTATCAAAGAGTGGATTTGATTTTGATTCTAATGGTTATCTAGGAATTTAGGTAAATGGGAGCTAAATTGGTCAAAATCATACTCTAAATCAAGATATCAAGATATCTACACAAAGTGGCATATAAATAATGACAAAATTTGTATGCTATGCATTTTATCCATTATATATTTCCCTCACTTTTATATTCATGTGAAGCTACTTCAAGCATAACAAAGTTTATAAATGTTAATATAGACACAATAGGAACTCAAGTACCTAAAATAATGAAAAATATTTTATCTATGAACTACATATGCACTTGGAAATCGATTTGTAGTGATCCCCCAACCCCCATTAATTGTATGTGTGTCCCTTAAGGCATACACACAAAGAAAGGAGAGGACAAAATATTGGACAAAATAAAGCATGATAACATGAAAATTTGTATAGAAAGATAGCATAAGAATCAAAATTGAACATGAATATTAACCATGATAGCATGAAATAATTAAAACAAATTACAAAATTATTCGTAAACTAAAATCATAATACTTACATTTTTGTATGAAACAAAAGGTTCCCCTTGTTACCCCAATATAATAAAACATGAATGCATGGACCCTATAAAAAACAAATAAGAACCTTTCTCCTTATACAAACAAATCAATTATAGAAGAACATGAAAGAGAATGTTGATACTCTTCTTTACTACCTAGCCATGTATCCTTCTCACTTGAATGATTGATCCCTCTAATAATTTTGGTTGGTTCCTTCCTATTGTGTAAGGCAAATGATAGTGAAACATGTATTCATTGGAATCTTGTTTCCCCTAGTGGAGTCCTTTTTACCATCAAAATGTATATAAATAATTATATAATTGACTAATATTTGTTTATAAATAAAAATAGCATACAAATGATGGGATCTTCGGAAGAGTTCCTCTTATTTGTCTTGAGATGGAGAATTGGATGCTTATGAGATAGTTTGGTAAGCATGTCATCATATATTATTCTATTGATGGAAACTTTGGTGTATATTTAGTCCTTTTCATAATACATGCACCACATTATGTGCTTGATATAGATTTCTTATCATTATGCTTGGAAGGATTAGAAAGAGGTTGTAAAAATATGTGTGAACTATTATTGATGTTCTCAATGTGTACTTTCTTCTTGTCAGTGATGTATTTAAGTTGTGTTGCAATTTAATGCATCATTCTATAGAATGTACATATATGTGATGATAATCACAAAAATTATTAACCATACATCATGTACTCTTAGACATATCTATTTTCTAAAGGAGAGCAATGCAAATGTTTTGATATATTATTTGAATATGTGAGGAGGATATATACACAAAGGAGATGTACAGTTCACATAACTGTATAATAGTTGCAACTACACCATCGTGTAACTACACCACCAATAAAAATGTAATACAAACTTTAACCATTACGCCAACTTTCCCTCTCTTATTACATTGTTCCTAAAACTTGCCCTAGGGACCCCCCCTTAAGGCTTACACAACTAAACTTGTTGATTGTACATTATATGAATACATATTTTTTGAGAAGATCTTCTCTTGAAGAAGCAAATCCTAAACTAAGCAGGGCTTCATCAAATCATCTCTTGACCATGGGAAAGGTGTATCTTCAAGCTATGTTCTTAAGCTCTTATTCTCAAACTCTCAAATCACAATCTTGAATTATTCAACAATGATCCCTAAGAGATACGACCAATCTCTATCATTGTCTAATGACTATGAAAGGGTATAATTCTTGATCATATACTCTAAAACTCGCTCGACAACAATCCATATTGAGCTCAAGACCAAATCTCAAACTTGTCTCTGAAATATAATCTTCACAATATACATGTGTTCTTCAAATATGTCAGCATTAACAACGAAAGCAAAAAAGAAAGCATAAACCAAAAATGTCAAAATTGATTCTCATGTAGAACACCATCTCAAAGTGAGAATCTAACTTGAGATGATGAAAATCTTCCATCCTTCGATGCCACCAACCTCCAAGTTTTGAAATTTTATAGTTCTAATGCACCATTGACACCAAGAGAAGAATCATTAATAATGCATTCATCATTTGTAGAATCATAATCTTCGATGCAAGCAACATCGCCTTAATCAAATTGTTCTTTTACTTTTGCCTTAAGCACATCACTAGCCCGAGTTATACAATCCCAAGTTGTGTGACTCTTTTTCTTACAATAAAAGCAATTGATTCTCTCTGATCTTCTATAATGACTTCTTGAATAAAGTGCTTTTTCTTGAGAATGTGATCTTTTGTAGTTGCTTCTTGAATATAGTGCATTCTCTTAAGGATCATCTTTTGATTCTTCTTTTGTTGTCTTATCTTCTGCTAGAAGAGTTGAAATCAAACTTCTAGTGTTTGTGAAGGTATTTGAATATGCATAAAAACAATATTGTTGTATTTTGAAGGCAAGCTATTTAACAACATGACCTTAGCATTATCATCATCAATAGGAGCCTTAACCTCTGCACGTTGTCTAATTGAGAGATCTCAAATTACTTATATTTTCACATTATGATCCCATCTTCTATCTTGAACTTAAACAACTAAAGTTTTAGAGATAATTTTGCATTGATTGGTTTGGCTCCAAATAATTTATTCAAATTATCCCATATTTTGTTTGATTATTTTTCTAAATCTATGTGATACAATTCAGTGTCAGAAGAGCAAGACCAATAATAGCCTTTGCTTTATCATCTCTATTATTCCAGTGTGATAGCTTGGTTGCATTTGTATGTGGTTTCTCCTTTTCACTTACTATACCCCATAAATTCTTATTCGTCAATTGCATTTGAATTTTCATTCTCCAAGTGTGAAAATTAAATCTAGAATATTTGTCTAATGGAATTTCCATTTTAACAAATTAATATCAACCTTTTCTTTTTACATCAATATTGTCACATGACTTTATAAATAACAAGATAAAATCGTTCTTTATTCTAAGATGGTACCAGAAGTAGAAATACTTGTTTCAAGCATGGGGTATTAAGAAAACAGCTGATTTACATATTTGTTGAATCTTGTAAGAGTCAAATATATATATGAATCTTCTTGTGTGGTGATTGGCTGGCTGAAATCTTACCGATTTTTTTAGCTTTTCAACTTGATCAATGCTAGATTACTTACCAGTGATGATGAAACAAGATTTCAAGACTCGAGTTCAACCCTTGGACTTGAATCGTGTCTTTTTCTTCACTTCCACCTTCCTTATGTTACAACATAATGCACTTGGTATATATTCAAATATTTATCATAGATTTTATAATTTCATACATTTCACAAATAATACCTTTTATTGTTCTATTCTTGCAACACACAAATAAAATAGTCTATTTTGGTCATCTCGCACCATTACAAGAATATAGATATCATATCTCTACCATTTAGCACACAGGGATCATAACGCTACCATCTACAGGTCTACACCATACCCCTCACATCAAGGGAGAACAAAGACTTCTACATATATCATACAATGAGCTAGAGATCACTGCATCTTCATGCCAAATTTAAATACATTCACTTGCCACTCTTCAAAGGCCAATCATCAATGTCATTTCATTTTATACTTCATTTATCTTGAACCTACTTTTGATTTAAAACCCCAAGACATATTTTTGTTTCTTTAGATGCTTACAAAATGTTGGAGTTGTGATGGAGAAAGTGAAAAACAACTTCCACAAGAAGGCATAGGTTAAGGCATGGGTGAAAGAAATGAACACCAATATTATTAGTCCACTTAAACTCTACAATTCCACATAAGCATCGATATCATCACTCCAACATTCAACATGCCACAAAATCTACTTCATCGTACACAAAATGGAGAAAACGGCTAAGCATAACATAGAAGAGAATGCAAAACACAAGGAGAGATGGGCAGAGAGGCGGGAGAGGCAGGAGTGTTTTAGGAGCTAGGGTTTCTGAAGAAGGGGTGGAAGATGCAAGCACAAGGGATGCTGGTGAGGGTGGAGATGGAGGTTTTTCGGCCATGGGAGGACATATTTTCTTCACATGCCTTCTTGTTGGGGGATGCGAGTCACATGGCTCCGTTCTTTTCCCCTCCCAGTGTTCTGGCACGTTGGCCTCCATTTTTTCCAACGACAGTATTGTTGTTGTCTTGGGTGTGTTTCTCAATCCCTTTGGCTCTAATGCCACTTCTTGTATGTTGCTTCTCATGGATCATGGCTCGGGGTGGATAATATGGACGGGGGATGCGGATGGTGTGCGGCAACAACTTTTTTGGTTTTCCCATGTTTTCTTCCTGGTGGATGTTGTTTTTGGTTTTGAAAGAACGTTCACTGGTTCTTTCCTTTGTCATTCGGTTTCTTTCACCACCGTTGGGGTTTGGGTCTGCGGCAAGGTTGAAGTTGTTCCTGTGATGGTGCTCATGATTGTGTTAGAGGATGGAGAGATGGTGCTTGTGTTTGGATGTGGGAGATGTGTTTGGGATCCTGGTGGGATGGTTGTTGCTTTCAACGGCTTTTCTCATCCTTTGGTTGTTGTTGTGAGGGGTCTCCCGACTTCTCGAGGTTGGGTTGTGAGGTTGTAGGAGGCCTTATGCCCTATTTTTGGTTGTTCCCTATATGCCTTCCTCTCCCTATTTCTGTCACTTTATCTCAGCTACCTGGGTTATTTCTAGTCATTCCTTTTGAGGTGGCCTTGTCTTTTATTGATGTTGAGATGGTGGGTATTGGAGATGATCGGTCTCCTATTGAGGTGGAGAAAGTGGCAGGAGCTAGGGGGAGGTGGTGTTTCTTCTTTTTTGTGGATCGCATACATCTAAGTTTGTGCTTAATGTTTTTATTCCCCCCTTGGTCCCTTTTGAAGTGGTGATGCTAGGGGATTTTTGTTCTCAGATCTGTACGCTATCTGTTTTGTTTTGGTTTCTTTGTTTCTTGAGGTAGATAATTTTTATGTTACCTTGTAGTTGAGTCTCTTTCCTTCTTCTCTTATTGAGGTGGATATGTTGGGGATTCTTCGCTACTTGGAAGTTGTCTAGTGCATGCCTATATTTCAATGGGGTTCGAGGGAGCCTTCCAAAATCCTCCTTGTGTTTGTCTTGAAGGTTAGGGGAGCCTTTCAAAACCCCCACATGTGCTTTCAGGTTTTTCTTTTCTTTTTTGTGTGTGCTCGTAGTGGGAGCCTTGTTCTTCTCACAGGAAACATGGATGCTAGCAATTTTAAAGGGCCCAATCTATCCAGTTGTGGTTTTTGGTTAAGGGTTAGTTTTTCTATTAGCAGGCTGAATTCTTTGTTACAGGTTAAGGGAGCTTGGGAAAACCCTTGTTTGTTGGTTTTGGGAGCCATTTTAAAACCCATGATGAAGGTCAGGAGAGCCTTTCAAAACCCCATTAGTCTAGATTGTGAGCATATGTTGATCTATTGTAATCTGGTGTTGTTGAAGGTGATGGGTTCCTAGATACACCCATGGAAAAAATTGTAGGTCAAGGGAGCCTTGTAAAACCCTTTCTTATGTGTTAGGGATGATTTTTTGTACTCCAGTTTGTGGATTGGTTGTAGGTATGTTGATGTTATTTTCTTTTAGCAACGTTGTACTGTGGGTTCTAGATCTTGGTAAAATCTGAGGGTTTTGAGTCCCTTCAAAACCTATGGGGTTTTGGGTCCCCTCAAAACCTGTTGTACAGGGTTTCTGGTCCCCTCAAAACCTGTTTACCCTTAATCAAAAACATAGAATAGAGTGTAAGGACCAATTTCAAGTAGCTTTGATACCAAATGAAGGAGAGCAATGCAAATATTTTGATATATTATTTGAGATGCGAGGAGAATATATACACAAAAGAGATGTACAATTCACATAACTATATAACAATTGTAACTACATCATCGTGTAAATACACCACCTCTAACAATGTAATTCAAACTTTAACCATTATGCCAACATTTTCTTGACCATAGAAAAAGTAAGGTTCAAATATTTGCTTCAAAATACAATGTGGAGAATCTATCAACCTTGTAAACCTTCTTTAATTCATTTCTTATGTTAGATTGCAATTCTCGTGCTAAATTTAGTGTTAACAAAGTATGTGTTATCATGTTGATATTGTCTCTAATTTTGAATGACATGATAATTGTATGGAGCTATATGATTGTAGACACTCAAAACCTTTCCTAAGTCCTAAATTAATTTCCTATTTCCTAAATCTCATCCCTATGTAATTTAATCAATTAAATTTTTTAAATCTTCCATCAATAATTACCTAGCCCTCCCAAAATTTAATCTTCAAATTAATAAATTTCACTTATCCACCACCTTTCATCTTATAGCCTCCCAACTAACTTGATCCTAGTCAACCCTTCTTCCTTCGATCTTCATTGTTGATCTCTTCCTTAAAAAATTTACAAATATTTAACCCTTGAGTCATTTTTTATAATGTAATATTCATCTCCATACCATTACGATACATAAACAAGTAACCACATCTTGATTATTGGAGAGAAAATATACAATTTGGTGAATCAAAAATGAAACATGGGTAACTTTGTTTGAGTTTATGAATTTATGTTTTTTATTTAACATTGGTAATTTTTGTTAAATATATATTTTATGTATACATTTTTGTTAAACCTACTAGGGATAAGTGCACAAATATGGGTGACCAAAAGGGGGTCTTATGTGGCCACTTTTTCTAAAATTAGGAAAGTTTGATCTTGGATGAGAAATTGAAGATTTTTATGCTCAAAATTTGAAGATACAACAAGAACAAGAGATTGTAGTGCTCAAAATATACTTTCTAAGCTACTATTTATTTTTTAAATGGTGGAGATCAAGGGGTTCTAAAGGGGGCCACAAAAAGTGATCCTATTTTTATCAAAAAGACAAAAAATAGCATCTAGTATTTTTTTCGTATTTCAAAAAATGCTTTATTAAAAAATTATCTAACACCACATAATTTATGCCTGATTTGGCCCCCATCAAGCACTTTGGTATGTGCCAAATTTGAAATAAGTAATAAAAACAAAAACAAAAACATTTTTGTTTGTTCATGTTTTTTGCACAAGCCACGGGTTTTGACTGATTTCTTCGACCTCCAAACTACACATGCCAAAGGAAGATCACATTTTTACTCTTGAAGGTGTGAGATCATCATCAAAATGGAACCACGATGTCAAGGGGGTCAAAGAAGTATATATTTTTTATTTTTTACTCTCAAAATTTGTTTAAATTGTGGATTAAATTAAGTTTTAAAATTAAAATTTATTTTAAATTTTAGGAATTGAGAATCTGTCAGAGAATATTGAAAACCCACCATCACCTCCTTGTCAAGAGCCTTCTAAAAAAGAGGCACAACCAACCCATCCTTCAATTCTTAGAGATTCCCTAGGCACACAAGAAAACTTATTAGGGAAAATTGAAAACAACAAAAAATAACTTGAGGAGTTGATCAATAGGCTTAAAAAACCCAATTCAACAACCTCTAATAGGACAATCCTTGTGGACTCACTACAATCTATCATAGCCCATGTAAGCTTAGCGAGTGATCAAATTAATATGTGGTCCAACAATAGAGAAGAACAAAAACAATTTTATGTAAACAAGTTATCATATGCTGAAGTAAAGAAAAAGAAATTTAAACAAAGTTGACAAGTGTGTGCACTTTTCACGGACCCTTGAACCAATAAACCCTTACAGATTGGATGCAAGAGGTTCCATATCCGTTGGCGTCATCATGAAGGGATAAGGAATAACTTTTGGGGTAGGTGGTGGATGGTTTTCAACCAGCCTCCATCCAATAATCATGAGATGGCTCAATACTTTTAAGGAAACTCTATTGTTAACTTTTGTCCTCAATGAGATCCCTAACTATTTTGACTATCTAAATTTCCAAGGTAGGGGTGGGGGATCCTCACATGATAGATCAGGGGCACAACATGACCCAAAGGTGGCATCGAGACCCTTGGGTAGACCTATGGTGTAGGAGCATGTGACCGTTCTTTCCATTGTGAAGGAGAGTGTCAAGGTGGATACCTTATAGTCCATTACCTTGCTAACTAAGACCCTCATACAACATGTAGAGCCTCTATTACATGTTGATGGGGATGAATCTTGTAGGCCTCGAGATCCAACTCACTACTATTAGTTGTTGGTAAAATGGTGTCTCAACCTTGCATTTATATGAGGCTACTATTTATAGTATGTTTTTCGTTTGAGAACGAAATGGTGCAAAATTCTCCCTGAAGCTTCTAATTGGCTAGATGAGCATGCCAATAATTTTTTCGTTGTAAGATCATAGCTAGTTTTGAAGATATTAAACTTTTCATTTTTGGAAGGTGTGATGAAAGGTTTAAAATTAATTTTGAGGACTTTAGAGGCTCTAAAATACCCTAACAATGGGTTTAAATGGTGTAGTTGTTTATGAGGTGATATAGCACTTCGCTATTTTTTTGGTGCTTCAAATGGTTTGTCAATCGGACACACAGTTCACAGGTTATGACCTCTGGAAGTTTGGACTTCTAAAATAAGAATGATAAATTGCATCCGACACATAAATAAGTTGTAAAAGGGAGGAACACATGTTGATGTTTCTTGGACACATCATAGGGCATCTATAATGGAGATAAGGTCGGCTCTAATTATTGGGTGGTTTTAGCCCATGGTTTTGAAATATTGTTTGGCGGTTTCTTGTATTGTATCTCCTATATATGAGGTGCATGAGATAGAGGTTGTGTGTAAGGGTCTTATGGCTATTGAGTTACCTCTAAGTCTCTGATTGGTGATACTCTTGTGAAGAGATTTCTCTACAAGTATATTGTATTTTTTTATTGATTGTTGAATAATATACTGAGTTGCTTTTGGAGTGTGGGGTTTTTCTCCCAAAAGGGTTTTCCCCACGTAAATCATTATGTTGTTGTGTTGTGGTATGCATGCTATTTTGTTTATTTCTATTAAGTTTGTGTAACTACTGTAACGATCTGTAAAAGTTTTTTGTATTACCCTCCTCTCAATATTAGTGTAGGAAGTTGTTTCGCTACTTAACTTCCTTACATTAGTCATGCGGGTCACTTTGCACTTTTGACCCTGATAGTAGTTAGCATGTACCTATCGAGAAGTCATCTACTATAGAGAATGTGGTCATGATAGAGTCTCTACTGAATGAGACATTTGACATTGATACCTACATAAATTTTTGCAAGCTCATTTTATTTTATTTATTAAATTTTTTTTGAAGTGTTAGAATAACTAAATTAGTACAATAATTCTGATAAAAAATCCAAGGTCAAAATGTTTTATACTACATGTGACATGTGTTAGGGTATTTGTGATGAATGCAAGACACTCATAATGAATTTAGGACACTCATAACTTCATTGGGAAAGTCCTAACAATAAAGATACTAAAATCTAATGATTAAAAAGGAAGATAATATTGAATAGAAAAGGATGTTGAAAATAATATTAGTTCCAATTTTGATTACTTATTACCATGCATTTATCATATAGACAATTTAAGTAAGGATGATTATAGAAACTATATCTAGGTGAATGTTTCTTTGGTATCTTAATATGCATGCATGTTGAAATGTGTACATGAAATTTGATGGTTGGTGCATATATTTCTTTATGCTAAGATATTTTTTTTGTTTTGAATTTCATATTATATTGCAAACCAAGTTTTGGTTGTTGTTTTTTCTTATGCAAGTCAAAAATTGGATTTATCATCATGTCAATGCAAACAAGCTTATAGACAAGTGACAAAACAATAACAACATATGAAATTAAGTTATGACTTCTAAGATTGTTGAAGTTATGAAATAACTAGAAAGATGTGATGAAGGTGGTCTTATTGACATATGAACTCATTAGATTATTTTCTTATTCATTTAGTTATTGTATCTTGTGACTCGTAGTGAATATTTCAGTTATAAAAACATGAGAAAATTATCTCATATAATAAAAATCACTCCAAAACCTTAAAAAAATTGTCTTATACATTGTCCAACCAACAAAAAGGTGGCCAGATGGTGATGGAATATGTTAAATATGCTTCTCTGATATGTCAACAACATGAAAAGGTGTTTCTTTGTCGTGATCAGAGAAAATAGAAAATAGAACCAGGGAATGTGGACTTGAATCACAGGTTCAATGCCCCTTTTTACCATTTTTCACATGCATTCAATTTCGCAAGCACCAAATTTGGGGCAAGCCAAATGCTCTCTATTAAAAATTTTAACATTCAACAAATTATGAAATAAAAGAGAAGGATAGTAGAAAAATAGAGAGAGGGGGGGGGAGAGAGAGATGGGGATCATGAGGGATGGAGAGATAGAAAGGGAGAGGAAGATGGGGAGATAGAGATGGAGAAGAAGGGGAGGGAGGGAGAATATGTGTGAGTGTGAGTGTGTGTGTGTGTGTGTGTGTGTGTGTGTGTGTGTGTGTGTGTGTGTGTGTGTGTGTGTGTGTGTGTGTGTGTGTGTGTGTGTGTGTGTGTGTGTGTGTGTGAGGGAGGGAGAAGATGTGTGTGTGTGTGTGAGAGAGAGAGAGAGAGAGAGAAAGAGGGGTAATAAGGAATGGGGAGATAAAGAGGGAGAGGAAGGGAGGGGGAGGAAGAGAGGGAGAGGAAGAAGGGGAGGGAGGGAAAAGGTGTGTGTGTGTGTGTGTGTGTGTGTGTGTGTGTGTGTGTGTGTGTGTGTGTGTGTGTGTGTGTGTGTGAGAGAGAGAGAGAGAGAGAGAGAGGAAGAATGGGGAGATATAGAGGGAGAAGGAGGGTGGAGGGAGAAAATGTGTGTGTGTGTTTGTGTGAGAGAGAGAGATGGATGTAAGGAGGGATGAAGTGGGAGAGGAAGAAGGGGAGGTGGAGACCTACAGAGGGGAGGGAGGGAGAAGATGTGTGTGTGTGTGTGTGTGTGTGTGTGTGTGAGAGAGAGAGAGAGAGACTGGGGTAAGGAGGGATGGAAAGATAGAGAGGGAGAGGAACAAGGGGAAGAAGGGAGAAGATGTGTGTGTGTGTGAGAGAGCGAGAGAGAGGGAGAGAGTAAGAATGGGAAATAGAGAGGGAAAAGATGTGAGTGTGTGTGAGAGAGAGGGAGAAGAGTGTGTGTGTGTGTGTGTGTGTGTGTGTGTGTGTGTGTGTGAGAGAGAGAGAGAGATATAGAGAAAGCAAGGGAGAGGAATAATGGGGAGATATAGATGGATAAGAATAAGGGGAGGAAGGGAGAAGATGTGTGTGTGTGTGAGAGAGAGAGAGAGGGAGAGAGAGAGAGAGGGGTAAGGAGGGATGGGGAGATAGAGAGGGAGAGGAAGAAGGGTTTGGAAAGGAAGAAAGGAAGGGAGGGAGAATATGTGTGTGTGTGTGTGTGTGAGAGAGAGAGAGAGAGAAGAAAGAGGGGAGGGAGGGAGAAGATGTGTGTGTGTGTGTGTGTGTGTGTGTGAGAGAGAGAGAGAGAGAGAAAGAGATGGGGTTAAGGAGGGATGGGGAGATAGAGATGGAGAGGAAGAAGGGAAGGGAGGGAGAATGTGTGTGTGTGTGTGTGTGTGTGAGAGAGAGAGAGAGAGGACAATTTTTAAATATATATATATTATTAGTTTTCACAAATTTTTAGGGAGAGCACACTCAAATTTATATTTTTTAGGATATGTCCAATTTGGAAATTTGTAAAAAATCATATATTCATCAAAAAATTAGCCAAAAAAATTAGCATAAACTTCATGGTGTTAGCTATTTTCTCACTGGAGTGATTTGAAATTTTTTTTAAAAGAGAACATTTTAGCGGCACCACATTTGGTGCTATGTTATATTTTTTTATAAAATCATTATCAATAAATGTGGTGCCCCTTTTTGTAACCCTTAATCTCCACCATTTTCAAAACAAAATAGTATTTAGAAAGTAGATTCGGAGCACTTCAACTCTTGTTCTTGTTGCATCTTTAAATTTTGAGTGTACCTATCCTCAATTTCTCATCAAATTTCAAACTTTGTTGATTTTAGAATAAAAGTGGCATCTTAAGACCCCTTTTTGGTCCCCCATCTTTGTGCACTTACCCTTTTAGCTATTTTTATTTTTATTTTGCTCAATAAACCGCCTAAGTGGGGAAGTTTGTTTTGATTAGAAAAACAAAATTACATCATTTTTACAATGATAGTTGTGTGTGTTATCTTGCTATCCAAAATAGAGAGAGGCAACCACAAGATACTCCCAATTAGTTACAAAAACAAGAACATGCATACAAAAATAAAAAAGCCTAAGTAGATGTTTCAAATGGATTTCAAACATTCATTTTAAGGATGGTTGTGTGTAAGGAGGGCCTCCAAAGGCATTTGATCGCCTGCTAGGGGAAACCCTAGCAGCGATCCTCTCTGCATCTTCTGCATTCGGAGTTGGGGTGTTTCTACACAGGGGATTTTGGGGGTGTGCGGAGCAGTGGGTGCCTCTAGTGCCTCTTTCTTCCTAGCTTGGGACGGCTTCTCCTTACTATTTATTGGTTTTTTTCTTGTTTTTATCTTGGGTTCGGATCTTCTCTTTGGGGTGTTGTCTATGGCTGGCTTGAGGTGGTTGCCTTACCTTTTTAGTATTTTTTGTGCTCTTTGCCCGCTGGTGGTTTTCTTCCTCTTGTTTTCGTGGCATGGCAGCTTCATGCGATCCTCATACTTTGGGTACTATTGCATCTAAGGTTGTGTCGGATTCTTCTCCCCGAGTGCATGCATGTGGAGATGGTGTGCATGTTAGTGGAGCTGAGAATCAATGCAACCCTTTGTTGGTCGATTCATCTAAGAGTGTGATTAAACATAAGAAAGTGAATGGGTGTTTGGAGAGGAGTGTGGATCGTCTGGTTTTGGTGATTCAACCTAAATCAATTTTTGAGGAGGTGGAGTACTGGCGCAAGCATGCTCTCATCTGCAAATTTATGGGGCTTCGCCTTTCCCTATCATTTTTGGAATCTTGGGCACAAGGGGTTGGGAACCCAGAAGGTGATATGGAGATCTTGGTTGCTGCCAATAATTATTTTATTGTCCTCTTTTCATGCATGGCTGACCGGAATAAGGTTTTCGAGGGGGATTCGTATTTCTTTAATCAGGTCGGGCTTTTTATTAAACCCTAGCATGAGGATTTTAAATTGGCTGACGCTATCCCCTCTAGTATCCCTGTTTAGGTTCGGCTTTCTCGGCTTCCACTCGAGTTTTGGAAAAGTGGAATTCTACAGTCTATTGCGCTTCTTTTGGGTAAACCAATTGGTTCTGCTTCTCAGACTCAAAATCGTAAGGTATTTTCTTATGCACGCATTTGTGTTGAAATAGATCTAAATAATCCATTGCCTGATTCAACTGAAATATCTATTGGATCTTCTTCTTGGATCCAACAGTTAGATTATGAAACTCTACCATTTAGGTGCAGGGTTTGTCATGAGTATGGACATTTGCAAAGGATCCTGGAGACAAAGATGGCTTTGTGTCTGTTAAGGCTCGTAATAGAAGTAGAGGCCAAAAGAGGACTTTACAAGATAGACAAAGTGATGAGAATTTTAATCGTTTCCATCTTTTGGATAATTTGCTTCAAGAGGAAGGATTGCCTATGGACTTAACTCAGGGTGCTCAAGTGGAGGATATTGATGCGGTAGGCACTAAGATGCTTGATGAACCAATTAGGTGTCATGTGGCTCAACAACATGATAAATATGAGGTTGGGGGGAGAGATATCCAGGGTTTATCATTAAGTATTCAGCAGGATGGGATTATGGAAACTGATGTGCATATTCAAATTCTAGTTGCTCCTGATGTTGGAGAGAGGTTAAGAAGGAAGGATGGGGATGCCTTGGGTAATCAGGGATCTTCTTCAAGTATGGGAAAGTCAGATTTCGGGAAAAATGGCAAGGCTTCTCAAGCCTTAGGACTACAACAAAAATCTTTTAAAAAAGGGCCCTCGGAGAAACCCCTCAAGATTGGTCGTAAGACATATCAGGAGAAGGTTAAGCTAATTGGAGATACTCTAGTAGAGTCTGGGTCAGTGAAAACCATTGACTCTCACTTCTCCTAGCCTTTGAAATGATTGCTCTATCTTGGAATGTTAGGGGTATGAGCAGCATCCCTAGACAAAAGGTTGTTTGGGGTTTGATTAGTACTAATTGTCCTGATTTGGTCTTTATCGAGGAAACAAAGTTGTTTGTAGATGGTATGCTTGACAGGACTTCTAGTATTTGGCCTTGTGTGGGATTTGTCAGTGTGTTGGAGCTCTAGGTAATTCTGGTGGTCTGGCTTGCTTGTGGGACCCGAGGAAGCTTAACCCACCTTGGTGGGTGTCCAGTAGATCTTCTATTTCTCTAGCTACTTCTAGTTTGGAGATGGGCGAGGTTTGTCTCTTCACTAATGTATATGCACCTCCTGAAATTCTTGGAAAGTATACTCTCTGGGAGCACATTAGATATGTTTGATTGTTAGCATCTTTTCTTCCTTGGATTATGGTAGGAGACTTCAATGTGGTTTGTGGATTGGAGGGAAAAATTGGGGATGTACCTAGGTTGGATCCTTCTACCCATTTTCTTTGTCAGAATATTGAGTTTCTGAACATGATTGATGTAAAGCCATGCAATGGTATGTTTACCTGGAATAATAGGAGATGAGGTGAAGATGCAATCTCAAAGCGGCTAGATAGATTCTTGGTGTCCTGTTTCTGGATTGGTGAGAGATGGGCTACTAGCACGGAAATCTTAGACTGGAGGGCCTCAAATCATTGGCCAATCATGCTTTCTATGGTCTCCTTTACTTCTTCTTGAAACCCTTCGTTCAAGTTTCAATTGATGTGGCTAAGGGATCCTTCTCTTCGTGATCTTATGGCTATCTGGTGGTACCAGGGCAGACCAGCACATGGTAAAGCCATGTACTCTTTTGCCAAAAGATTGTGGTTTGTAAAATACAAGCTTAAGAGATGGAATAAGCAAGGGTTTGGTAACCTTCAGGCTAATAGGCAGGCAGCTCAAGCCCGTCTTGATGATATTACCCGCTTGATTCATGACCAAGGAATGACTATGGAGCTGAGGAGAATGGAGTCCTTAGCCATTAGGGAAGTTGAGGAATGGGAGCTTCGTGAAGAGATCTTCTGGAAACAAAAGGCTCGGATTGACTGGCTTCAAGAGGGGGATGGGAATACGGCCTTCTTCTATAACTGTGTGAAAGCTTGTAGGAATTCTAATTTTATTTCTTCGCTTGTGTCATCTGAAGGTGCCCACTTATCATCAAAAGAAAATATTGCTTAGGAGGCTTTGTAGTTTTTCACTACCTTGTATACAGAGGATACTCCCCTGGTAGGGAGAGAGGAAGCCAAAATTTTAGATTGCATCCTATCATTAGTCTCCCACAAGATGAATGAGATCCTTACTCATCCTATTTCCCTGAAAGAGTTAGAAGATGTGGTTTTTCATATGAAGAAAGGGAAAGCCCCTGGTCCTAATGGTTTCCCCAATGAGGTTTTTCAAGAATTTTGGGAAATAATCAAGATTGACCTTCTAGAGGTTGTTCAATAATCTCACAAGAATAAACGGATGTTGTGAGCTTTCAATGCTACCTTTCTTGTCCTTATCCCTGAGAAAGATGGCACTAATAAGATAGAGAAATTTAAGCATATTGCTCTATGTAATGTTGTTTATAAAATCCTCACCAAACTTATTGCAGAATGTCTCAAATGTTGCCTCAAAGACATTATTTCTGAGGAACAAGGGGGATTTGTTGCTGAGAGGCAGATTATGGATGGAGTTGTGATTGTTGTGGAAGTTATTCATTCTATGGAAACTTCTAAGCAAAAGGCCATGTTTATTAATTTGGATATGGAAAAAGCCTATGATAGGGTGAAGTGGTCCTTCTTACAAAGGGTCTTATTATCTTTTGGATTTGTCAGGGAATGGATTGACTGGGTCATGAGTTGTGTTTCTTCCCCCTCATTTTTTATCCTCATTAATGGAGTTCCTTCAAAGCTATTCAGGGCTTCTAGGGGTCTTCGCCAAAGAGTACCTTTGTCTCTGTATTTGTTTATCATTTTGGCTGAAGGGATCAGGAGATTTATTAGATCTCAGGTCCAGCAAGGTTTGATTCAGTGCTGGGGATGGGATGATTATGTGTCTCCTTCTTCGCATCTCCAATTTGTGGACGACACCGCTCTGATGGGGGTGGCGAGGACTGTTGAGGCAATTAATATCAGAAGAACTCTGGACATCTACCTGGAGGCCTCAGGACAAAGAATTAATGAAAGCAAGTCTTCTATATACTTTTTTCATACTCCTAGGCTTATTCAAAACAGGATTGCTCACATCCTGAGATTTCATATTGGTTCCCTTCCCTTGGTTTATTTAGGGATTCCTCATGGTTTGGGTCCTCGACGGAAGGAGATGTGGCAAGAAATTTTGGATAAGTTTTGCAAGAAGGTTTCCCCCTGGAATCACCAGTGGCTCTCTTCTGCTAGCAAGGTGACACTTTTGAAAGTTGTGGTGCAGGCTCTCCCTCTTTACAGATTTTTGTGAAAGTGGCCCCTTCTGGATTCATTAAGGAATTTGACTCCCTCTCACGTCAATTTTTATGGTCCGATAATTTACTCTTAGCTAAGTGGAGCTTGGTCAGATGGGACTTAGTGTGTAGACCAAAGTGTGAGGGGGGCCTAGGACTTCATCCTGCTGCAATAAATAATCAAGTTTTAGCAGCTAAATTATATTGGAGGTGTTGTACTTGTCAAGATCAGAATTGGGCAATAATTTTATCACATAAGTATTTGAGGGGAGTCTATGGTAGTGAAGTGTCTTGATTTCCTCTAGAGGGGAAGGGATCCATGATTTGGGACACTCTTAAGAGAGGGGCTAAGCTTATCAAGGACTACCTCTTTTGGTTATGCAATAGGGGATCAGATGCCTTATTCTAGTTTGATTCATGGGATGGTCATCCTCTGATTGTGACTCAATTCCCACATCTTCAATCCTTTTACAATTCCTTTGATGAGGCTGGTTGGTGCAAGGTGCGAGATTTTAAGAAGGTTAAACATCAAGGCCAATTGGAAAAATTTTGCTGGAAATATCCCTAGGAATGGCTGGTGGGTGGGTCTGAAGAGGATTATCAGGAGCTCCTGATGGGCAGATTTTGCATCTCCCTTTTGGAGAGAGATACTTTGGCTTGGGGGCCTGATCCAAAGGGTAAATTTTAGGTTGCCTCGGGTTACCAGGAGTTGGATAGAAACTTATATGGTAGAATAGGTATTGACTGGTGGAAGCATGTTTGGAATAGATTCTCTTGGCCTAAGTGCAATTTTTTTCTTTGGTTGGTGGCGCAAAATAAGTGCTTAAGCTGGGATAATTTGAGTAAACGTGGTTTCCAAGGGCCTTCTATCTGTTTTCTGTGGAGGAACAACGCTAATAATATTTCTCACTTATTCTTCCAATGATCCTTTTCTAGGGAGATTTGGCATTTTTGGTGGGGGGTTTGGAAGCATGCTCATGTCCATGCTACTTCTCTAGTGGATTTTTGGGATAGCCTTGGTAGACCCCCAACTCAAACGCCTTTTCTTCAGATTGCTTGGGTGATTGGCCCCTCTTTCATCATTTGAAATCTTTGGTTAGAAAGGAACCAAAGAATATTTCAAGATGTGACTTTGGATGGTGTCTGCCTGTGGCATAAGATTGTTGGTAGATTTAGAAACTATTATAGCCAAGGGTGATCTTTCGATGATGGTGGATGGTGTTGATAGGGATATTGCTCATAAGCTAGATCTAGTGGACAAGGGTTTGAACTCTTTTTCAAGTAAGAGACCGAGGAACAATAGGTAGAAAGTTCATAGGGGTGGGAAATGGCTTCCTCCTCCGGATGGTGTTCTAAAAGTTAACACAGACGGGCCCTCAAGGGGAAATCCAGGACCTGCAAGAATTGGTGGTGTAGGTAGGAGCAGCGACAATAAGGTGGTTTTTTATTTTCTCAATGTTTAAAGGGGTTCACTCTAATAACTTGATGGAGGCTTTGGCAATTCTCTATGCAATTGAAAAGGGGTATGCTCTTGGCTGGAGAAGGATTGCCTATGAATCTGACTCACAGGTAGTGATTGATATGTTGAATTCTCGACGTTGATGGGATATTAATTGGCAGTTAGCAATGGTGGCTAGATAGATTTTGAATTTATGTTCCCTTTGGAGTATATTTCTCTTACTTGCATCCCTCATGAATGGAACAGAGTTGCTGACTGTTTGGCCAAATGGGCCACGGAGAATTTTGGGGGGGTTGAATATTGAGGATCGGGAGCTTTTACCCCCTGAGTATTCTGGCACTCTTGCCAAACTAATTGAAGATGATCAAGAGATTTAGTTTGTTTTTGAGAAGGGTCCTTGTGACCTTCTCTTGGTGTTTGGTTATCCTTTTTGCGGGCTTTATACCCTGTTGTGTATTCTTTGTTTTTGTCTGAATAAATTTTTACCCTCTTTTTCAAAAACAAAAAAAGAAAGCCTAAGTAGCTTAGACAATCAACTAAAAACTTAATATGAACCCACCAATATAATGTTATGGTTTTTTTCCTATCTCCAACATGGCAGGGATATTTAGTGGACTAGTTATATGAACCTGCCAATAGAATTATGCTCCCAATGATGTAATTCAATGATCCAGTCTTTGACATTAGATTGTCAATTTAATACCTCCAACTACATAGGTCATGTGTAGGGATTGAAATATGATTCAAGATCATATAGTTACAAATATATGCATTAGATACTTGACAAAACATAAACTTAGTTTTACATGAACAATAAATTGGGCCTTTTTTATCCCAAAATCAGCCACCATCATAACCAAGCTATTCAAAAAGTATGCATACCTTTGTTTCAATTCTAAAGAATGTTCTTGAAAAGGCTAGATACAATCATGATGTCAACCCAAATTTTTCTCTCTTTCTCCAATTATTTTACCTTGCCAATTAAGCATTTATTAGTTATTGTCCTTTCAAATCACTTCCAAATAAAAAAATTCGTTCAATAGTTGTAAATGCTAAAACCAAAATAGTGTAATTTTTTTAACTACCTCTTTGTTGAATCATCAACCAGACCCTTTTTTCATATTCAATGTTTCAAGCATTTAAAACTACATCCATGTCATCAAATTCAATAGATTGAGTGGTAGAGTGATTCACTTGAGCATTTCTCCTAGATTATTTATATTTATAGACATCAACTCATGCATTTCTTCTACCAAGTTTATGAATCCACCACCATAGAGCTTTGACACACCATCATCAAGAGCTAAAAGAGCAACCATTTTCTCATTCTCTACAACTTCACATTGTGATAGTACTTTTCTCTATGCTTAATTTTGTCGTTAGCAGTAGATTAAATAAATAAAATATTAATCTAAATCTAATGTAATCAACCTTTTACCTATGATAAAAAATTTAATACAGAGGTCTTAAATTCACTATTTAGTATTAAGTATTTACATAGTATTTTAATAAAGTATCAAAGTAATTTATTCAAGTAATGATAAACTAATTACTTAGAATATATAAAACATTGCGATAATGATTTGCAATGGTGAAACATTAGGGCAATGACTACATGAGATTGATTAATACATATCTGTAAATCACGGAGAGGCTGCTTTCCTATACGCAGAGGATTAGTTATAGGTATAGGGTTTTCAGGCAAGGGAGCACTCCAGGAGGACACTTCTTACACAGAACCCCACATGCCTTCACGGCATGAAATAAACATGGTTCTTACACAGAACCCTACATGCCTTCACGACATGAAATAAACACGGTTCTTACACAGAACCCCACATGCCTTCACGACATGAAATAAACACAGCCTTGGCCAGGACATTCCCGGGTGTACGATGTACCCCGAGTTGGACACACATTGTATGCCCCTTCTCCAATGCCCAATGCCCAGCCACCAGACCTTAACTATCCTCTCGCTTTTGCTTCTTTCAATTTCTTTTTCTTCTATCATTTTCTCCCTTTTTTTGTGTCCTTCTTTATTGATTCATAGGTTTTAAATAATGTCTCAAGGGTGGTAACAAAAGTCATAACCCTTCATAACAATTATAATGTCCATAATTATATTTATTTAATACTATTTATTATAACTCCATTCCACGGGGGAAAGTCCCATAACATTTCTCCCCCTGTAATTTAGCTGATGTCCTCAGTAGCAAGAGATGTGTCTGCATCACAACTCAAAAATTATGATCAATAAATCAAATACTGACATTGAATATGTGCATACTTAATTGTATTTCTATTTTTATTTTAATTCATCTATATTCTTGTCATCTTTTAATTTGATAAATTTCCCCAGTTCCATAATCATTTTTCCAATGATAAAACGTATCATAAATATATGTTTTAATCTCCTATCTTTTTAAGTTTATCACTTTATTTAATCTTTTAACTGCTTTGCTCTTTATAAAAGTATTATCTTACAATAATTACTCCTATATAGTCACTCGTAAATTATAAAATTATAATTATATACTCAAAATACATTCTAAGATGGTATTCATGCATTCCAGACTACATGAATATCTTCTTTGCAAAACAAATACACAAATGTCTTTTATATACAATAACTTTTATATTATTGGGTTGATCAAGTCCAATAACAAAGTACATAGTAAAATAAACCATGGTAATCTTGTCGAGCATTTTAACAATAACTAAAGAATATCAAATTATTAACATGTATTGAGCACTTCATAGGGAAACATTAGGTGTAACCATTAATTTATTAAAATCCAAGGGTGAAGGCTGGTTTAAGTTGATAGTTTGTCTAAAACAATGATAGAAGATGAGTCTTAACAAGATCATTGAGATCTAATGATGGCTATAGAATATTATTTTATAGGAAAATCATAATAAAAATTATAGAAGAACAAGAAAACTAGTGATCCCTAGTAATTTCTATGATCCTAAAGGATCATATAATGTTTATTTGTTGGGTTTTGAAGATAAGTCAAGGGCTTCATTGCATATTTCTATATTGTTGCTACCATAAAATCTTCAAAATGAATATCATTAAATGAAGTTCTAAATATATTTGATAAATCTATCCCACATATATTATTTTAGAGGTGGAACCTTTCTCCCCCTCTAAAAATTGTACATGTCTCCATGTCTAAAGGTAATAAGAACATTTTAGTTTTGAAACTTTTAAGCCATTGTATTATTTAACTAGCATATTCTAGTAGCTAAAGTATTTTACCAATTTTAAAAATGATCTTAGAACCTATGGGTTATGGGCCCACAATGTAACCTAGGTCAGACTTAAGTAAATCTAGATGCAATATTTTATTTTTATTTTTATGCCAAGAGCAACAAATATCAAATTGGGAATCCAGCAAGGAACTAGTGAAAATAATTTTAGAACAAGGGATAGAAATGCATCATCTGATTTAATGCCCTCAGAGAGTTGCAAAAGGCAAAGGTGATGTGGATCTCTCTCTATAGGCTCTCAAGATCGATTTGGCTTTGATACCAAATGTGATAGTACTTTTCTCTATGGTTAATTTTGTCATTAGCAGCAAATTAAATAAATAAAATATTAATCTAAATCTAATTGATAAATAATTTAATACAGAGGTGTTAAATTCACTATTTAGTATTAAGTATTTACAGAGTATTTTAATAAAGTATCAAAGTAATTTATTCAAGTAATGATAAACTAATTACTCAGAATATATAAAACATTGAGATAATGATTTGCAATGGTGAAACATTAAGGCAATGACTATATGAGATTGATTAATACATATTTGTAAATCACGGAGAGGCTGCTTTCTTGCACGACATGAAATAAACATGGTTCTTACACAGAACCCCACATGCCTTCACGACATGAAATAAACACAGCCCTAGCCAGGACACTCCCGGGTGTACGTTGTACCATGAGTTGGACACACATTGTATGCCCCTTCCCCAATGCCCAATGCCCAACCACCAGACCTTAACTATCCTCTTGCTTTTGCTTCTTTCAATTTCTTTTTCTTCTATCATTTTCTCCCTTTTTTTTGTGTCCTTCTTTATTGATTCATAGGTTTTAAATAATGTCTCAAGGGTGGTAACAAAAGTCATAACCCTTCATAACAATTATAATGTCCATAATTATATTTATTTAATACTATTTATTATAACTCCATTCCATAGGAAAAAGTCCCATAACACACATTTTCAAATTCGAACAACACAAGAAGACTATAGATAATCACTCTACTAGCTGAAATTTGGGGATAGAGCTTCTAAGAAGATCTTTTATCTTTAAGTCCTCATCATGCTTCTTAAGTGATCAAACACATTAAAGAACGATCTCAACTCTTAGAGGAGTTTATAATATTACTCAAGCCCTTTTTTCCTATTATGAACAATTTCAAATCCCAATACACATCTCTAGAGTGATCAAATGCTCTTCAAAAATGCATTCAAGCAATGCCCTATAGAGTTTCCCCCACCAATAGATCTTTGTATGAGAAACTTTTAACTCAAAAAGACCTTCATGAGGTTTTTTCTCTATGGCTAACAATAAAGCACCAAGATACAATATATTTCCTTGTGAGTGTTACAAAGAACTTTAGACCATGGTATATTATAATCTCTATAGAGTTTATTTAGAAGCTTAAATAATTCAAAATCCTAATAAATAGCATTAAAGAAGGAAATGTCAAGTTTGTACTTATGTCTTGAGATTTAAAGGATATTTACAATTAAAAATTAATTATTTTTCTTAATGCCTCTTGACAATTGGAGTAGCACCTTTTATGGTTGCTACAATTCTACTAACTCTCCTTCCAATAGAGGCCAATGATGCCCTCCTCAAGAGTGTCAATGTGTTGAGAATCATAATGTTCATAGGCACAACTCATGATAATCAAGCTTCTCAACAAAGATCTTATTAACATAATATTCCTAGATAGTCCCAACTTTCATCATCCTTCAACTTCTTTGCAAACCCATAACAAGCTGCTACTAGTTAGCCTAATAGTGGCAAGTTTCTTCATCTTTTCTTGGCTATTTTTCCTCTAGAGTTAATGACCAACCTCTCAATGAAGTGTAGGATAAACAAGCTTATGATGGTACTCTGATAGGCTAAGAGCCCATACCAAATGGGCAAAACAATCTTGATATGTGAAAGACAAATAATTTTAATTCAACTTTCTATTTTTCTCTATAAATATATTGTTGAAGATCTCACCTCACATTAAATATGAAGTATACTTTTTCGTTTTTGATAATATATTGTATTTTTAAAAACAATATACAGTTAATATAATAATATATTTTATCCAAATATAATTAAAATGATAATTTCAAAAACAAAACTTAACTTCAATGATACTCACTTTGAAATTTTACAATAAAGTATGTAAAGTATATGAACATCTTAATGTAGATTTTATTTATACATTCTATTTTTTTTCTCAATTTCTAGGCTAGATATACCAATCCTTTAAAAACAATTTAAAATGCCCAATCAATTTCGTATCAAATAACTTTAATTTATATTGATAGAACTCATGTATTGCACCTTTTTCAGCTCTAATTTTTAAGAGACCAACCAATACCAGAAGATGAAGAATGGCAAATGTGGGTAACGAACAATTGTTGAATCTAACTATATAAGATGTTTTTCTTGCATGTAACAGTCTTGTAGAACGTTTTTTAATTCAACAAGTATATGTTTATAAAAATAGACAATAGTAATAAAAACACGTTCTTTTATAATTCACTATATCAATGGTGAAGCAGTATAGGAATATTATTTGTTCAATCTAATCATATAAGATTTTTTATATATATAACAGTTTTATACAATTTTTTTGAAAATGGATTCTTTTATAATCTACAATATCATATAGACATGGCACATTTCAGCTGTCCAAAACCTTTTAGACATGGAATATTTCAACTGTTCAAATTTTATAGCTGATTCACTTTGTGTGGTGGCAAAGAAGGCCTTCTCTCCAATTCGTCATAAAACACTGTAAGCTCCTCCTGAAGAAAAAAAATATCCAAATGATTTGGAAAGATAAGAAACTTCTAAATAGCTAGAACTACATGATGAAATGGCAAGGCAACAGAATTTTTTTAACAACTTTTTCAATATAACTCCATTTATGCGGATCAAAATAAACATATGACCCCTTCTCATACGTATTTGTATGAGATTTCAGGCTGCTCACTTCCATTGCACTTTAACCATACACGAAGTTGTTTATGATAAAGCCAATCTCTGTTATGCCTGAAATCACCATTTAATAATAAGTTTCTTGTTAGTAGCAGAAATATAGAGTCAAACTATGCTCAACTAAGATTTTAAATAAAAACTTGAAACTGGATGAAGATATTTACAATTCAGTAGCAGGAAGAAGTTGAGCCTCATCATTTGGTGTACTGTAAAATATGAAGAAAAGTGTGTCCTGATTAAGATCAGCAATATAGCTTGGCTGCAAGCAATAAAATGCGGCCATTCAGTTAGTATCTTAAAGTTGTTTTAATAATGTAATTTTTTTACTAGAAGTTTTTGGATGTATCTAAGATTTCTATACAATGAGGTAATTATAATTTAGTCAATATCAGTTAGTCTGTTCTCTAATCTTTTGATCAAGACACTTATATCATCTCTGAATCAATAAAATAATTTATCTATTTTACAATTTTGCATTTCTTTCAATCTAATGGGTTAGATAAAGCTACACAGAATCAGTAAGTTGTTTCTGGATTTGATTGTGTACATTTTTTTGCATCAAATTAAGCATGTACACAATCAAATCCAAAAACAGCTTACTGATTTAGTTATGGATTGTGGAAATTTGATCAAATTAAAAGCTACACAGGTTAGATTGTAAACTTTCATTAATAATATTGAAGGGTTCAAAGTTATTTATGATATAATATAATGGTTAAATTGTCATATTGTAGATATTGTCATTAAAGTTCAAATTTTTGTTTGGGCTAAAGTCTTCCCATTTTGACTTAAACAACACACTCTAACCTTTGACTTTTTTAGGTGGCTCGTCTAAAATCATCCTATCTTTTCCAATAGATCTTGCATTCCTGCAGGTTCTAGTTGGATCATTGTGCACAAGAGATTAAAGCACCCTCTAAACCAATATACTTATGGTTTGAACCACTAGTGTTAATACAGCATATCATGTAAGGAGATGATCCAAAAAGTAGATGCAAAACATAGTTAAATGAAGAAACTTCAAATTACTAAAATAGACTACAGAAATATAATATCTAATATAATACTTTACCATTTTTACATATGCAAATCTACAAAATTATTATTAACTATTTGATCATTAAATCATTTGATATAAAAGTAGAACACAGAAATGAAGACTGGTTTTTTAAAAAGAATAAATTGCATTGAGCAGTATGATAGTTGATTTAGGGAATGAGTTTAACTTACATGTAATCTTGGAACTTGGCGAAGATAACAGTTTGGCAGCTTATATTGCGGTTGAGGATTTGGAATTCTTGCAGACCAAGGGAAATTATGCGTATAGTATAAGTTGTCATATGAATTTAAAGTATCCATGTCTCTTCCCACAGATAAAGTTGTGACATTAGAATCAGTTCCATTCATAACATCTCTCAAACCCATTAATCCAAAATGATAAGAATCTGCTTCAACGCCTTCCTCTCTCCTTTCACTCTTCTCACCAACTGCAGATTTGGGCTGCAAATTGTGATTGAACCGGTCATATGACCCCACTGTGTTATTCACTGTCTCTCTCACTGTATTGTTACAAATAGGATTAGGAATCACCTGTTCACCACATATCTAAATTGGTCAACAGATTGTACACCTTCTTATGTTTTCAATGTTAAATAAATTCTTTGTGCTGGTCTTTCAGACTACAACAAACACTCAAGTTTGTTTAATAATTTGGACAATATTACAAGTAGTAGCACCTTATAATACATACATATGACAGAGAATGATGTTTGACTGTTGCATTTTTAATAGTTTTTTTTTGTTTGGTTTGTTTTTTGTTTATATATATTTTGGTGTATCCATTTTATGGTTTTGTTTTTTTTTTGAAGTGGTATGTTTGTTTTCAATTTTCTGAATTTTTCTTTTTTATTTGAATGATAATTGTTTCTGTTTAAAAATTTTTGAGGTAATTTATTTTTTATTATAAAAGCAGTAAAATAAAAGTGTTGATCCTATACAATCTCAGGCCAAACAGACCACACCCAATTATTTGAATTATTTTTGAAAACTAAACAGTAAACTAGAGTGCCAACCCTTTAAAACAACAAGCTCCAAAGACAAAGCAATGTAGGCCAAACACATACCACTCATATTGTTCCAAAGGTCATTAACAGACCACTTAATCTAAGGCCATGAACAAACTCTTATAGAATATATATATAAAAAACTGTAAATATTAGAGCAGAGCAGAGCAGATATTCATGGCCGGATATGGCAGAATCTAAGGTCTGTTAAGTGGTCATTAACAGACCACTTAATCGCTCTGTTCATGGCCGGATATGTAACTAGTAGAGCAGATATTCCCATGTTATTTGGGGTTTCTGTTTGGTAGGGTGGTATTTTTGGCAGCAGCATCTATAGTATTTGGCTGATATATGACACTCTTTCTCTATGATTTATTTTTTAAGTAAATAAAATATTTCTTTTTTTATAATAGAGAATAGGGATAAATAGTAAAGAATTTAATTTTTCATGGAAGAACAAATAATATAGAAATTTGACATCATTTCATGAAAAATAAGGATTTAGAGGCTTCTGTAAAATAACAAAGAATTTCATTTACATGCAAGAATAATATAGATATTTGATATTATTTAATAAGGATTAGGGATTCTATAGCATAAGTTGCATACAAATATCATATAAATTTGATTACAGAGAATTGAAAAAGAATTTTCCTTATCATGCATGCAAGGAAAGAATCACTTAATATATTAGTATTATCATTTATTTTCTAAACTATTAAAATTTTGAAAATTAAAATAGTAAATAATAAAGAGGAATAAATAAATAGAAAACTAGATTGTAGAAATTAAAAAAAATCTGAAAATATAAGAGCAAAAGAATTGAGTTGCTGATTTATTCTTGAGACAACATTACATATTTATAGCTGCCTGAGACTCAAAGATTTTCTTATAAAACAGCTAATTTATTTGACAACACACTACATATAATTGACAGCAAATTTGACAACACACTACATATAATTGACAGCAAACTGGAAATTAATGGAAGATATTGACAGCTAACTCGAACTGTTCAACAGACCAAAGACAGCGAAGTGAACATATGGACACATCTACATATGAACACAAATTAATATCTAATAATTAAACACATAATAAATTTGATCTCAGGTCCAGCAAGGTTTGATTCAGTGCTGGGGATGGGATGATTATGTGTCTCCTTCTTCGCATCTCCAGTTTGTTGACAACACCGCTCTGATTGGGGTGGCTAGGATTGCTGAGGCAGTTAATATCAGAACAACTCTGGACATCTACCTGGCGGCCTCAGGACAAAGAATTAATGAACGCAAGTCTTCTATATACTTTTTTAATACTCTCAAGCTTATTCAAAACGGGATTGCTCGCATCCTGAGATTTCATATGGGTTCCTTCCCTTGGTTTATTTAGAGATTCCTCTTGGTTTGGGTCCTTGATGGAAGGACATGTGGCAAGAAATTTTGGATAAGTTTCGCAAGAAGGTTTGTCACTGGACTCACCAGTGGCTCTCCTTAGTGTGTAGACCAAAGTGTGAGGGGGGACTAGGACTTCCTCCTGCTGCGATAAATAATCAAGTTTTAGCAGCTAAATTATAGTGGAGGTGTTGTACTTGTCAAGATCAGAATTGGGCAAGAATTTTATCGCATAAGTATTTGAGGGGAGTCTATGGTAGTGAAGTGTCTCGATTTACTCTAGAGGGGAAAGGATCCATGATTTGGGACACTCTTAAGAGAGGGGCTAAGCTTATCAAGGACTACCTCTTTTGGTTATGTAATAGGGGATCAGATGCCTTATTCTAGTTTGAATCATGGGATGGTCATCCTTTGATTGTGACTCAATTCCGGCATCTTCAATCCCTTTGCAATTCCTTTGTTAAGGCTGGTTGGTGCAAGGTGCAGGATTTTAAGGTGGTTAAACATCAAGGTCAACTGGAAACTTTTTGCTAGGTCTGAAGAGGATCATCAGGAGCTCCTGACTGGCAGATTTTGCAGCTCCTTTTTGGAGAGAGATACATTGGCTTGGGGGCCTGATCCAAAGGGTAAATTTTCGGTTACCTCGGGTTACCTGGAGTTGGATAGAAACTTATATGGTAGAATAGGTATTGACTGGTGGAAGCATGTTTGGAATAGATTCTCTTGGCCTAAGTGCAATTTTTTTCTTTGGTTGGTGGCGCAAAATAAGTGCTTAATCTGGGATAATTTGAGTAAACTTGGTTTCCAGGGCCTTCTATCTGTTTTCTGTGTAGGAACAATGCTGAGAATGTGTCTCACTTATTCTTCCAATGACCCTTCTCTAGGGAGATTTGGCATGTTTGGTGGAGGATTTGGAAGCATGCTCGTGTCCATGCTACTTCTCTGGTGGATTTTTGGGATAGCCTTGGCAGACCCCCAACTCAAACGCCTTTTCTTCAAATTGCTTGGGTGATTGGCCCCTCTTTCATCATTTGGAATCTCTGGTTAGAAAGGAACCGAAGAATATTTCAAGATGTGACTTTGGATGGTGTCGGCCTGTGGCATAAGATTGTTGGTAAACTTTCAGAAACTATTATAGCCAAGGGTGATCTTTCGGTGACGGTGGATGGTGTTGATAGGGATATTGCTCATAAGCTAGATCTAGTGGACAAGGGTTTGAACTCTTTTACAAGTAAGAGATCGAGGAACAATAAGTAGAAAGTTCATAAGGGTGGGAAATGGCTTCCTCCTCCAGATGGTGTTATGAAAGTTAACACAAACGGGTCCTCAAGGGGAAATCCAGGACCTGCAAGAATTGGTGGTGTAGGTAGGAGCAGCGACAGTAAGGTGGTTTTTCTTTTCTCAGTGTTTAAAGGGGTTCACTCTAATAACCTGATGGAGGCACTGGCAATTCTCTATGCAATTGAAAAGGGGTATGCTCTTGGCTGGAGAAAAGGATATTAATTGGCAGTTAGCAATGGTGGCTAGATAGATTCTAAATTTATGTTCCCTTTGGAGTATATTTCTCTTACACACATCCCTCATGAATGGAACAGAGTTGCTGACTGTTTGACCAAATGGGCCACTGAGAATTTTGGGGGGTGGAATGTTGAGGATTGGGGGCTTTTACCCCTAAGTATTTTGGCACTCTTGCCAAACTAATTGAAGATGATCAGGAGATTTAGTTTGTTTTTTAGAAGGGTCCTTGTGACCTTCTCTTGGTGTTTGGTTATCCTTTTTGCGGGTTTTATGTCCTGTTGTGTATTCTTTGTTTTTGTCTAATAAATTTTTACCCTCTTTTTCAAAAACAAAAAAAGAAAGCCTAAGTAGCTTGGACAATCAACTGAATACTTAATATGAACCCACCAATAGAATGTTATGGTTTTTTTCCTATCTCCAACATGACAGGCGTATTTAGTGGACTAGTTATATGATCTTGTCCATAGAATTATGCTCCCAATGATGTAATTCAATGATCCAATCTTTGACATTAGATTGTCAATTTAATACCTCCAACTACATAGGTCATGTGTAGGGATTTTAATATGATTCAAGATCATATAGTTACAAATGTATGCATTAGATACTTGACAAAAGAGAAACTTAGTTTTACATGAACAATAAATTGGGTCATTTTTATCCCAAAATCAGCCACCATCATAACCAAGCTATTCAAAAAGTATGCATACCTTTGTTTCAATTTTAAAGAATGTTCTTAAAAAGGCTAGATACAATCATGATGTCAACCCAATTTTTTCTCTCTTTCTCCAATTATTTTACCTTGCCAATTAAGCATTTATTAGTTATTGTCCTTTCAAATCACTTCCAAATAAAAAAATTCGTTCAATAGTTGTAAATGCTAAAACCAAAAAAAATGTAATTTTTTTAACTACCTCTTTGTTGAATCATCAACCAGACCCTTTTTCATATTCAATGTTTCAAGAATTTAAAACTACATCCATGTCATCAAATTCAATGGATTGAGTGGTAGAATGATTCACTTGAGCATTTCTCCTAGATTATTTATATTTATAGACACCAACTCATGAATTTCATCTACCAAGTTTATGAATCCACCACCATAGAGCTTTGTCGCACCATCATCAAGAGCTAAAAGAGCAACCATTTTCTCATTCTCTACAACTTCACATTTTCAAATTCGAACAAGACAAGAAGACTATAGATAATCTACTACCTGAAATTTGGGGATAGAGCTTCTAAGAAGATCTTTTATCTTTATGTCCTCATCATGCTTCTTAAGTGATCAAACACATTAAAGAATGATCTCAACTCTTAGAGGAGTTTATAACAGTTAATATAATAATATATTTTATCCAAATATAATTAAAATGATAATTTCAAAAACAAAACTTAACTTCAATGATACTCACTTTGAAATTTCACAATTAAGTATGTAAAGTATATGAACATCTTAATGTAGATTTTGTTTATACATTCTATTTTTTCATTATTATCTCAATTTCTATGTTAGATATACCAATCTTTTAAAAACTATTTAAAATGTCCAATCAATTTCGTATCAAATAACTTTAAGTTTTGTTGATAGAACTCATGTATTGTACCTTTTTCAGCTCTAATTTTTAAGAGACCAACCAATACCAGAAGATGAAGAATGGCAAATGTGGGTAACAAACAATTGTTGAGTCTAACTATATAAGGTGTTTTTCTTGCATGTAACAATCTTGTAGAACGTTTTTTAATTCAACAAGTATATGTTTATAAAAATAGACAATAGTAATAAAAACACATTCTTTTATAATTCACTATATCAATGGTGAAGCAGTATAGCAATATTATTTGTTCAATCTAATCATATAAGATTTTTTATATATATAACAGTTTTATATAATTTTTTTTAAAATGGATTCTTTTATAATCAACAATATCATATAGACATGGCACATTTCAGCTGTCCAAAACCTTTTAGACATGGAATATTTCAACTGTTCAAATTTTATAGCTGATTCACTTTGTGTGGTGGCAAAGAAGGCTTTCTCTCCAATTCGTCATAAAACACTGTAAGCTCCTCCTGAAGAAAAAAAAATCCAAATGATTTGGAAAGATAAGAAACTTCTAAATAGCTAGAACTACATGATGAAATGGCAAGACAACGGAATTTTTTTAACAACCTTCTCAATATAACTCCATTTATGCGGATCAAAATAAACATATGACCCCTTCTCATACGTATTTGTCTTGATTTCAGGCTGCTCACTTCCATTGCACTTTAACCATACACGAAGTTGTTTATGATAAAGCCAATCTCTGTTATGCCTGAAATCACCATTTAATAATAAGTTTCTTGTTAGCAGAAATATAGAGTCAAATTATGCTCAACTAAGATTTTAAATAAAAACTTGAAACTGGATGAAGATATTTACAATTCATTAGCGGCAAGAAGTTGAGCCTCATCATTTGGTGTACTGTAAAATATGAAGAAAAGTGTGTCCTGATTAAGATCAGCAATATAGCTTCGCTGCCAGCAATAAAATGCAACCATTCAGTTAGTAACAAATCAATAATATGTAATTTTTTTACTAGATGTCTTTGGATGTATCTAAGATTTTTATACAATGAGGTAATTATAATTTAGTCATTATCAGTTAGTCTGTTCTTTGATCTTTTGATCAAGAAACTTATATCATCTCTCAATCAATGAAATAGTTTATCTATTTTACAATTTTGCATTTCTTTCAATCTAATGGGTTTGATAAAGCTACACAGAATCAGTAAGTTGTTTCTGGATTTGATTGTGTACATTTTTTTGCATCAAATTAAGCATGTACACAATCAAATCCAGAAACAGCTTACTGATTTAGTTATGGATTGTGGAAATTTGATCAAATTAAAAGCTACACAGGTTAGATTGTAAACTTTCATTAATAATATTGAAGGGTTCAAAGTTATTTATGATATAATATAATGGTTAGATTGCGGTATTGTAGATATTGTCATTAAAGTTCAAATTTTTGTTTGGGCTAAAGTCTTCCCATTTTGACTTAAACAACACACTCTAACCTTTGACTTTTTTAGGTGGCTCATCTAAAATCATCCTATCTTTTCCAATAGATCTTGCATTCCTGCAGGTTCTAGTTGGATCATTGTGCACAAGAGATTAAAGCACCCTCTAAACCAATATACTTATGGTTTGAACCACTAGTGTTAATACAGCATATCATGTAAGGAGATGATCCAAAAAGTAGATGCAAAAACATAGTTAAATGAAGAAACTTCAAATTACTAAAATAGACTACAGAAATATAATATCTAATATAATACTTTACCATTTTTACATATGCAAATCTACAAAATTATTATTAACTATTTGATCATTAAATCATTTGATATAAAAGTAGAACACAGAAATGAAGACTGGTTTTTTAAAAAGAATAAATTGCATTGAGCAGTATGATAGTTGATTTAGGGAATGAGTTTAAACTTACATGTAATCTTGGAACTTGGCGAAGATAACAGTTTGGCAGCTTATATTGCGGTTGAGGATTTGGAATTCTTGCAGACCAAGGGAAATTATGCGTAAAGTATAAGTTGTCATATGAATTTAAAGTATCCATGTCTCTTCCCACAGATAAAGTTGTGACATTAGAATCAGTTCCATTCATAACATCTCTCAAACCCATTAATCCAAAATGATAAGAATCTGCTTCAACGCCTTCCTCTCTCCTTTCACTCTTCTCACCAACTGCAGATTTGGGCTGCAAATTGTGATTGAACCGGTCATATGACCCCACTGTGTTATTCACTGTCTCTCTCACTGTATTGTTACAAATAGGATTAGGAATCACCTGTTCACCACATATCTAAATTGGTCAACAGATTGTACACCTTCTTATGTTTTCAATGTTAAATAAATAAATGATATGAAAAGATTGATAAAGTACCTGAGTGTAGATTGGAAGAGCAGTATTAAAAGGAGGGAATAAATGAGGTATTTGTAAAGTAGGAAGATAAGCTACTCTGGCATAAGTATTGAGTGGTGCCATAGATGGAATTGCTTGGCTCTGCATGGCATACATAGTCCCTGGCAAGGGAATTCCTTGTGCTGGTCTTTCAATCTACAACAAACATTCAAGTTTGTTTAGTAATTTGGAAAATAGTACAAGTAATAGCACCTTATAATATATACATATGACAAAGAATGATGTTTGACTGTTGTATTTTTAATAGTTTTTTTTTTTTTTGTTTGGTTTGTTTGTTTGTTTTTTATATTTTGGTGTATCCATTTTATGGTTTTTTTTTATTTTTTTCGAAGTGGTGTGTTTGTTTTCAATTTTCTGAATTGTTTTTTATTTGAATGATAATTGTTGCTGTTTAAAAAAATTTGTGATAATTTGTTTTTTTATTATAAAAGCAGTAAAATAAAAGTGTTGATCCTATACAATCTCAGGCCAAACAGACCACACGCAATTATTTGAATAATTTTTGAAAACTAAGCAGTAAACTAGAATACCCACATAGAATAATTAATTAATTAATTAATTAATAAATATATATATGTATATATATAAAACTGTAAATCTGATATATATAAGCTATCTGTTGTATGATCGCTCTGTTAATGGCCAGATATGTAGCTAGTAGACAAATAATACAGAAATTTGACATCATTTCATAAAAAATTACGGATTTAGAGGCCTCTGTAAAATAACAAAGAATTTCATTTGCATGCAAGAATAATATAGATATTTGATATTATTTAATAAGGATTAAGGATTCTATAGCATAAGTTGCATAGAAATATCATATAAATTTGATTAAAGAGAATTGAAAAAGGATTTTTCTTATCAAGCAAAAATAGAATTGCTTAATATTATTATTTATTTTCTAAACTATTAAAAAATTAAAAATTAGAATAGTAAATAATAAAAAGGAATAAATAAATAGAAAACTAGATTGTAGAATAAAAAAACATCTGAAAATATAAGAACAAAAGGATTGAGTTGCTGATTTAATCTTCAGACAATATTACATATTTATAGCTGCTGGAGACTCAAAGATCTTCCTATAAAACAGCTAATTTATTTGACAACACATTACATATAATTGACAACAAACTGGAAATTAATGGAAGATATTGACAGCTAACTAGAACTGTTCAACAGACCAAAGACAGCAAAGTGAACATATGGACACATCTACATATGAACAATATCTAATAATTAAACACGCAATAAATTTAATACAGTAGACTGTATTTGGAAGTTTTTATGTTTTGAACTCATATTTCTGAGTGAGGTAAAAAGATAATTTTACTACTTACTCGATGGAATCTAGGGCGTTGCTGTTGCTGTTGCTGAAGTATATCCATTGATGGACGAGGATTTCCTCCTGCAATTAATATTCAATATTTATCAAGAAGTCCAAACAATATATAAGAAGAAAAAAAATTAATTCCTTTGGATGATATAATAGTAAACCCTATCATATAATAGTAAACCCTAAATATTTTTTAAATATTTTTACAAGATTTCTCTGAGAATGAATGAACCGTTAAGCCATTGGATCTAGATTTAAAATAAAAATAAAAAATAAATAAATTAAAAAAACTATTCTATTTAGCTGAAATATGTTTAAATCTAAGTGTAAATGATAAGTATATTTAGATTCACGTTCTGCATAGATTATTAAAGAGCATTACGAGTATGACATGTGTCTTCTTGATAGAATTTTGAGAATTTTTTTTTTTATTTATTTATTTTATATTAGGAAAGTGTATAAATAAGTTTTATAGCTAATTTTGTGAATTCAGGGTTTTTAAATGGTACATCGAATTTTGATAGCTTTATAACCAGTGCTTTTCCACTATTCATATTAATAAATATTTTGTTTTGAATTAATATTAATTAACGTTTTGTTTTCAATTAATATTTAGTATAATATTTTTTCAAACTAGTTTACATGCATTTACCTCTGTTTTTATGCATTCAGTTTTATCTCATCTCTGTTTATTTGAAATCTTATATATTTACATTCAATTTTCTCTTATCTTTATTTATTTGAAATCTTATATGTTTATAATTTAGGCATTGAATTTGTTTGCTTATATTCACATTCATGCCCAATGCCTCAAAACCAACACCTTTTTTCATCCTTTGTCAATTCAAATGTGCATCAAGATTAACTTCAAAATTGTAAATAAAAAATGTGTCATCATACTCAATCTCCTCGAAGGTTGTTATTAGACACGCCTTGAAAAGAGTATAGAGAAAGTGAAGGTAAAGATTTATTATTGTAACTAAGGTTGTCATGAGCACAATTTTGAAAAAATTGAGGGGAAAGAAGGTGAAAAGTTTGAGTATAAAAAAGGTTTGAAAAAATTGAGGGGAAAGAAGGTGAAAAGTTTGAGTATAAAAAAGGTGAAGATAAAGATATTACTACTGTAATTTCATGTTAAACCTTTCTTATAGGTCCTAGATTGTTTCTACTCGTCAAATTATTCTTTATATTATTAGGTTTGATTTATTGATTTATGTTCACATTTTTTTAATGTACATTTTATACACTTGCATGATCATTATCTACCCTTGACAGTTATTTTTTCCATTATGATTTTCCCATAGTAGGGTGAACCTTACTTAATGATTATCTCTAGCTTATGTGTTTGACATTACCATCATTCAATATTTTTCTACATGCTTGTCACACAATGCTCAACTATGACATTCATTTCATGATCTATGTGCTTCTACGTTTACAATGTATTTTATTACATTTATTTTTCATGTCCAATCAATTTTTTTGGCCCTCTAATTCCTGACATATTATCTATAAAATCAATAGAAGGGCCATTTAATATCATTATTGTTCCTATGATTGAGGTATTAGATAGTGACATATGGTAAATAGAAATTTTTCAACTCCTTCTAACAAAAAAATTGATTGTATTTTGAACCCATTATCAAATGAAATTTAATTTTAAAGCATTCCTATAATAAAATTTCTTGCATTTTTCACAATCAAATTGAGTGGCATGGCAATATCAAATACATCATATCAAATTGCCACAATCAAACAAAGTATTTTTCTCACTTTATTTACATGTAAATTTTGTAACCTTTCTTCTTTATTTTTTATAATAATATAATAATAAAGTTAGATTAAGTTCATTGCAGATGACATTATTGACATATATGTATGCCTTTTATGGACATATATGTATGCCTTAAACTTATTTTCTTGTATCCAATAACTAAAACAAATATATAAATATAATATTAAACCTAATAAAATAAAAATTATTTAAAATAATATTTTTCATATAAATATATTTATTAATAAAAAGAAAATATCTATTTATTTAGATTTATTATTCAGTATTATTTCAATAAATAAATCACAATATTTGTTTCATTTTTGCTGCCCTAAGTTTTATTCCAGCCTATCTTTATCATGACACATTTCCAAAAGTGAAGTCAATATTGAGATCTTATATTTGTTATCTGAATACTTATTCCAAAAATTAATTGCAATATTTATGTATCATATTTAATACCTAATTTTTTTAATGAATAGGTGCATCTTGTCCCATTATATATAAAATATACACATGCACAAAAAAAGAGGTGGGTGGGAAGGAGGTGACACCCTTGAGTTCACACACCATAAATTCCAACCTATCTTCATCGTGCTTGAATTAATTATCTTAATTTTTATTCCAACCTATCTTCATCTTCCTCATTCCCAAAAATGTATTCCAATCTTTGTTTCATTTTCCCTACCCTAATTTAACATTTTCAAAATTCAACTACAATCTTTAGATCTCATACTTACTGCCCTAATTTTCATTCCAGTCTATCTTCATCATCACACATTTCCAAAAATCAATTGCTATCTTTATGTCTTACATTCACTAACCTTTACTCCCTCCTATCTTCATCATTGCACATTTCCAAAAATTAATTGCAATATTTATTTCTCATATTTATTATCCTATATTTTATTTCAGCCTATCTTCATCATGACATAATGAATCACAATAATATTCCAATCTCAAATTTTATTCTCAAAAATAAATTGCAATCTTTGTTTCATTTTTTGCTGCCCTAAGTTTTATTCCAACCTATCTTAATTGTGACACATTTCCAAAAGTGAAGTTTTTTTTAATGAATAAGTGCATTGGTTCCATTATACATAAATCATACACATTCACAAAAAAGGGGTGGGTGGGCACGAGGTCACACCCAGAGTTCACACATGGAAATTCCAACCTATCTTCCTCGTACTTGTATTAATTACCTTAATTTTATTCTAGCCTATCTTCGTGATCACACATTCCCAAAAATGAATTGCAATTTTTGTTTCATTTTCCTACCCTAATTTTTATTTCAGCCTAGAAGAAAGGGTTTGTATCTTTTGCACTTCCGGGGTAGTTGAATCTAAAGACACTTCATTTTGGTGTGTGATGCTTATGGAGACATCAGGAGCATATATGACAATTTTGGAGTGTGGTGCTTCTTCTTTTTTTTCTTCTTCTTTATTGTGACACATTTCCAAAAGTGGATTATAATCTTGAGATCTCGTGTTTACTATCTGAATCTTTATTCCAGGCTATCTTCATCATAACACATTTCCAAAAATTAATTGCAATCTTCATATCATATTTAATACCTAAGTTTTTTTAATGAATAAGTGCATATTATTTCATTATATATAAAATATACACATAAAAAAAGGAGGGGTGGACACAAGGCCACACCCCAAAGTTCATATGGACAATACCTTATTCCAACGTATCTTCATCATTGCGCATTCCCAAAACTAGCTTATACCCCAAAGTTCACATGGGCATATCATCGCATATTTCCAAAAATAAATTACTATCTTTAGATTGCATATTCACTACCCTAATCTTGATTTCAGCTCATCTTCATCATGACACATTTCCAAAAATGAACCACAATCTTTAGATCTCCTATTCACTACCCTAACATAATTTTGCAAACATGAAACTGACAAATAAAATCATTGGTGCATGTACTCTACCATCATAAAAACAATAATAAATAAAATTGCATAAGATCATTCTCAACTAACATATTTATAACATCTTACTGTAAAATTTAAGCGACTATTCAGCTAACTAAAACACAATTCTTACAAAAGAAAGTTTTTAAAAAATTAAGTATTCTCCTTTGTATGAATTGCATTTTAATGGGCTGGATAGCCTTCCCTATAAAACAGCCCTCTGTAACAAAGAAAATTATCGCATGGGCCCTAAGAAACGCAGACGCAGGCCATGGATGAAAGAAAATTATGTACAACCTAACCAAATCACAAAAAAAGCTTTTCCCCGGCTATTCATTTCATTGTCTATTGTTTGGTGGTGCAAATTGCTTTGCAGTTTGCTCTGCCACCCCAGTATAGTAAGTTTAAATCTCTACTTGGTATGACGATCAAACCAAATTATTTTTGACACTGTATCGTCTGATCCTTAAATTATAAAACTATATATACTAACTCCATATCCTGAGCAAAAGAAAAAGCTAAGAGAATCGTAACAATACTCAAAAGAAGAAAACTATATTATGAGCAATAGATAAAGCTGAGAGAACTGTAACACTACCCATATTCTGAGCAATATAAAAAGCTAAAGCTAAGAGAAGTGTAACATGTATGGAGTTAATATCTCTTACCTGTACTCTGAGCTCGATAGAGTTGGAATGAGCCATCAGTTCTGCGTGAAGCCGTATGAACTGCTTCCTTACAAAACCAACAAGTAGACTGAAATATGGTTGTGAGCCTGCCTTCCAAACCTTCAAACTGTTTTTTCACTTCTTTAGCAAAGTAAGCAATATCTGCAAGCAATCTCTTGATGTCCCAAGGTATGGAAAAGGAAATGAATGGTCGCTTTGTTGATGGGTAAATCTATATATAGGAATGCACTGCAGGGGATTGAGTAAGGAGGTTGATTCCAATTATCTTTGCACACACATCTCAAGTCGGGAAAATTTGAGTGACCACATGCATTTTGGTTGATATTAATAAAGGAAAGTGGTTATCCATACTTTAGGATGTACCGATGTATAAGTGATAGTGTATGAAAGTAATTTATACATTGGTATATTTTGTATAGTCATTTATTTGAAGCGGCTATCCAAACTTTACGTGGATCAATGCATTAAATAAGAAGCCGCTATCCAAACCCTAGGAAAACCAATTCATAAGTAATGGTTTTAATAAGAAGCGGCTACCCAAATTTAATAGGAAACAGCTATCATAACCATGGGTAGCCATTTAATAAGAAGCCGCTATCCAATTCATAAATGATGGTTTTAATAAGAAGTGGCTATCCAAACCCATTTAATAGGAAGCAGCTATCCAAACCTTAGGAAAACCAATTCATAAGTGATGGTTTTAATAAGAAGCGGCTATCCAAACCCATTTAATAGGAAACAACTATCATAACCATGGGTAGCCATTTAATAAGAAGTCGATATCCAAACCCTAGGAAAACCAATTCATAAATGATGGTTTTAATAAGAAGTGGCTATCCAAACCCATTTAATAGGAAGCAGCTATCCAAACCATGGGTAGCCATTTAATAAGAAGCAGTTATCCAAACCCTAGGAAAACCAATTCATAAGTGATGATTTTGCTATCCAAACCCTAGGAAAACCAATTCATAAGTGATGATTTTTATAAGAAGCATCTATCCAAATCCTAAGAGTACTATGATTTCATAAGTGATAGTGTATGGAAGTAATTGGATAGAGAAGTGGCTATCCAAACCTTAGGAGTACCAATTCATAAGTGATAGCGCAAGGAAGTAACGTATGCATGTCAATGTGACATCTTGTGGTCTATTTCACCATTGCTTTGAGGCACAATGGTGAGACACCTACTTTCTTGGCCTTTTTAAAAGATTATTTTAGAACTATTGATTTATTTTAAATTTTTTGTAAGTTACAAATTGAGCAAGCTAAATGGCATTTATATCAAGAGTGGAATTTTAAAATATTTAGGTTAATCACATAAATAAAATAATCAATAAAGATAAATGAGTTGTGAGATGAAAATTATTTAGAGTAATGTATTAGAAAACATAAAGAGAACAAATAACTAATATTTAGTTGGGAATTCATTATAGATATTTATCATAGAGATCTAAAGGTGAATTTTTGAGATGTAGAAAAATCAAGACTAATTATATGTTGTTTTTTTAGTCCAGAAAATTAGTTATTTGTTGTTCTAAGACACTTCATGATTACGAAAGTGACTTAAGTAAACTATAGATCTTATGTCAATTTATCACACTTTCTATACCTAAAAATAAAAATGTGTCTAGATGTCTACACCTACATTAACAACCTCACAATGGTTATGAACACCTTTGAAGAGCTTGCTAATTGAAGATCTTCTCCTTGTAAAAATCCTCAAGGATATTGAGTTAACTACTTGATAGAAGCAATGGTCAACAACATGCAACGAATGGAAGGACTATAATAAATGAGAGGTGGTCTAAAAACTACGAATTTGGAATGTGATACTTAGAGTTTAGAATTTGATGTAAAAGGCCATGTAAAAGACCTAACATGTAACTAGGGTTTTGAAGCATGTAGAGGTGGTGAAATTGAGAATGATTTAGAAAGATACTAAATTTAGATGTGAATCCCTTTATAAGATTGTCATGACAGTTAAAATGCTAGAATGTTACTAAAATAAAATAAAAATTGATAGATGTGAGATAGAAAGAAACAAATGTTGATAATATGAGGGATGGATACAAAAGGTCAATTAGGAGATATATTTTTAAGTTTTACCTAGACATAATTTGTGAGTTTTGGTGTGAGTTGATCTATTAGATAACTATTTAGGAACTTGGCGTGAGTTGATCTATAAGATAACTATTTAGGAACAAGTCAATTGGGCCCAAAATTAATTTTGAATTTTAAAACATCCAAATCAAATGTGTGAATTATCTAACTACCCTACACATGAAATTCGATAGCATGCAAAAGAACCAAGAAGAGGAACATGTAATCTAAGAGCTAAAAATTATGAAAGAGATGATTTGATTTTGACTCTAATGGTTATCTAGAGTTTGCATAAATGGGGTCTAAATTGGTCAAAATCATGCTCTAAATCAAGATATCTACACAAAATGGCATAAAAGTAATGATAAAAGTCATATGGTATGTATTTTATCCATTATATTTCTCCCTAACTTTTATCTCCATGTGAATGTACATCAAGCATACCAAAGCATAAATATAGACACAATAGAAACTCAAATAGCTAAAATAATATAAAAAAAAATTATATATGAACTACACATGCACTTGTAAATTGATTTGTAGCAATCCACCCAACCCCAATTAATTAGATGTGTGCCCCTTAAGGTGTACACACTGAGAAAGGAGAGGACAAAAGATTGGATAAAAATAAAGCATGATAACATGAAAGTGTGCATAGAAAGATAACATAAGAATGGAAAGTAAATGTGAACATTAATCATGATATCATGAAAGAATTAAAACAAATTATAAAATTATTAGTGAACTAAAATCTTAGATGCTTACCTTTGTGTATGAAATATGAAAGACAAAAGCTTCCCATTTATTACCCCCTATTGGTGTAAATAAATATGCATTATGGATATTATTACACTTTACTTAAGTTAACTTAGGATAATGCATCTCTTCGTAGTTTGGATTTGAGACACTTAGGGAAGTGTGCACATAGGGATATAGCTTGTAGGAGAAATTTCACCTTTTGTGGTCTTATTTTGTTGTTACACTCCACATTCAGTGGGTCATCCACCTCTTGTGGAATATTATATTATTTCTCCTACCTCTCCCTAGTATTTCTTACCTACCCTTGTTTCTCATTGAGCCACATGTCATGATTGTGTGCTCATACATCCATATGGACTTGCCTATATAAGCAGGCTCATATTCATTGTATTGGTTAATCCATTTGATCATTTTGCATATTGATGAGAATACAGTTTGTTATTGTCATTTTTTTGTCTCTCTTTTATACTTTTCATTGTGTCCTTCATCTTGGCAAAATATCACATGGTATCAGAGATATTGGGGCTTCATTGATTGGTTTTTGGAGACATCTTGGAAGGCTTCTATTTTCGGATCTAAGGGGACGGCATTTTTTGGAGGCATCTTAGAGTATTTTCGACCTCACCATTGCGTCCGGGAGGCCGTTTCCATAAAAATCGAGTATAAACTCGACCTATTTTGGCGAAAATCAAATTTTGGGTGTTGGAGGAATTTTTTCCTCAATTCGGGCGGACGGTACGGAATTTTCAGATCTCAAAAAAATATTAATTTTTTTTTGAAAAAAAAAAAAAAAAATTGCAGGTCCGTACCTTTTGCCCAGTCAGCAGCGCACAGTCAGCACCCAGTCAGCAGTGCACAGTGAGCCGCTCAATCAGCGCCCAGTCAGCATTTTTTTGGAAAAAAATAGACCCCTCTCCATTGAGCAATTTGGATTTTTGGGTCAACTTTGGAGGCCCATAACTTGTTCAATTTTTCTCCTTTTTGGGTGCAAATTTTTTTCATTTGGGCTAATTTTTCGTGCTCTTCGTAGTGGTGTGGTTATTTTTTGATTTTGGTGCACAATTTTTCATAATTTTTGGATTCTCTCAGCTGTACCTGTCCAATCCTCAATTTTGCAACTTCAAAGGCTTTGTTTGAGCTCATACGACCTCCTTTTCAGGGGCCTTTTTTTTTAAATTGCAAATTTTTTGTCTACTTTCATAATCTATGATTAGATTTCAAATATTTTGAGTGGAAATTGTACTTTCAAATATTGGTCTTATTTGGCCTATTTGGTACTTGTAAATTGCTTGGATCTTAGTTTAGATCTCTTGCATTTTTAGTTTAAGTCTCCTTTTGCCTTGTTGAGGCAATTGTAAAGTTGAAATCAAAAGTCCACTTTGCCATTTTTTGCAAGTGGCCCATTGTACATGCACTAAGTATAAAGTGTCAAATCATCTTTTTTGGGGGGGTTCTTTGATTGAGTGAATTTGGGAGGGTGTCTTGTGTGATTGTGCCTCTGTTTCCTTGTGCTCTTTCATTTTTGTTGCAATGAGTCCTCATAAATTTCCACCTTTAACTCCACATAATTATGCATCATGGAAAATTAAAGTATGTAGCAAATTAATGGAAAAAGGTCTCACGCATTACATAGATGGAACAATAGCAGCACCACCTAATCCTAAGGTTGATCCAAATGCTCAATTAGATTGGCTCACTAAGAATTGCATGGCTCTTGGAACTTTGTGTAAGTATGTATCAAATGACCTCATTTTTCACATTGAGAAGTGTACAACAATCAAAGAGGCTTGGGATATGTATCAGAAATTGTATGGTCAAGTTGATGAAATTAGAGGTTACAAGATTGACAATGAGCTCACCAACTTGCATCTCGAGAGTTTTGATACAGTCCAAGATTATGTCACTAAAGCAAATGAGCTAAGAGCAAAGCTTAAGGATTGTGGAATTGACAAAAAGGATGCTCAGTTGATATTCAACTTGTTGGACAAGCTTGCACCAGAATATGCAACATTAGTGTCTAGCTTCCAAACTCATCGTTTGACAATGGAGAGTTCCTACATTATGCCTTCATTTGATGCTTTCACAGAAATGTTGATATTGGAACAATCTAAGTTGTTGAACATGGGGATTCTCAAGTCTTCAAAGTCCAAGGCTTTGGTGGCTAATCAAGGGAATCAAGGAGGTCAAGGCAAATATTCCAACAAGAAGAAGAAGCAATCTAAGTCAAAGCCACAACAGGAAAAAGGGAAATCATCCTCTCCATCACAAGGCGATTTTTCATCCTCTTCCAAGAACGGGACTCCACCTAAGAAGGATATACCAACTTGTGCATATTGCAAGAAGTATGGTCATGATGAGCATCGATGCCACACCAAGCAAGTTGATGAGTTGACAAATCTTCTTAAGAAAGACAACATCAACTTGCCATCCGCCTAAACAAAGAAGGATTCATCTCCTTCCTCTTCCTCACAGTCTAAGGGAAAAGGGCAAGCATTTGTGGCTACAACAGGTTCTTCACAACAGTGGATACTTGACTCGGGTGCCTCTTATCACATGGGTTCTATAAAGGAGTAGTTTTCTTCATTGGAGCCATCTAAGGTACCTCACATTTACATAGGTGATGCTACACAAGTTGAGGTTGAAGGGAAAGGATCATTTGACATGGTGATGGAACATTTGAGAATGTTCTTTATGTTCCTAACTTGTATACCAACCTTCTCTCTATCTACCAAATCACTCACTATGGGAATGGGAAAAAGGTTGAGTCTACACCTGATTCAGTTGTGGTAAAGGAACTTGATGATGATGCCTTGGTAGCAATGGGACAAGTCAATGACAACTCAAGGCTTTATTCATTCTCCCACTTTGTACCAAGTTCTCCTTTTAGGGCCTTGCTTACTCATTCAAATTCAGAAAGTAATCTATGGCATGAGTGGTTTGGTCACCTCAACTACCGCTATCTTCAGTAGCTCAGCACTAAAGACATGGTCATGGGTCTACCTCGAATCAGTTTTTTAGAGGGTGTATATTCAGGTTGTTCCATGGGCAAGCATCTTGAGGAGAAGTTTGATAAGGGGGAAGCTTGGAGATCTTTGGAAGTTCTTCAACTTGTTCACAGCGATGTAGCAGGTCCATTTCCAACACCTTCATTTAGCAAGGCCCGCTATGTCCTCACCTTCATTGATGACTACTCCTGCTTCACTTGGGTCTACTTTCTCATTCATAAGAGTGAAGTATTTGACATATTTCAGGACTTGAAGACTCGTGTGGAGAAGCAATCCGAGAAAGTGGTCAAGATTCTTCGTACAGATAATGGAAGCGAATATGTGAACAAAAGACATGAGGATTTTTGTACATTTGAGGGGATTGATCTTCAGCATTATGTTGCATACACTCCATAGCTGAACAGTGTTGCAGAGCACCAGAATAGAACTCTCAAAGAAATGGCTAGTTGTATGATGCATGCGCATTCTCTTGATCTCGCCTTTTGGGCAGAGGCTATCAGTTGTGCCACACACATCCAGAGTTGGGTTCCTCACAAAGATTTGCAAGGTATTACTCCCTTTGAAGCTTGGGCTGGTAGGAAACTGATTGTGAGATATTCCAGAGTCTTTGGGTGTCCAGCATGGGCTCGCATACCTCCGCAGAAACACAAGGCATTGGAACCTCAGAGTTGGCCTTGCATATTTGTTGGATATCCTGAGGGTGTTAAGGCATATAGATTGATGGATCCTAAGACACATGAGGTGTTCATTGAGAGGAGTGTTCACTTTGAGGAAATCTCTCCTAGCTTAGCCTCTCTACCTCCTCCACCTTCCTCCATTGTGGATAGTGATGTTAGTGATTCAGATGATGAGACTCCTTCAACTCTGACTCGCAAGATTACACCTCCGTAGGGTCCACATGCAGCTGAGGAGCCTCGTTCTCCACCTCCACCTAGACCTCGATGGGCTCGACAGACACTTGATTTTGTGGGTTCTCTTGTTGGGGATCCTTCAGATACACGGAGGACTCGATCATAGCATCAGGACCTTCCACATTCATTCATTGCTACCACTTCCAATCTACAAACATTTCGAGAAGCATCAGGGGTTCCTGAGTGGGACCAAGCTATGGAGGAAGAGTATAGTTCCTTGATGAGGAACAACACATGGGATTTAGTCCATCTCCCTAAGGGGAGAAAGATGGTTCGATGTAAGTGGATCTATCGGACCAAGTTTGCAGTGGATGGTAGTGTACATAAGTATAAGTCTCGACTTATTGCGAAAGGTTTCTCTCAGGTTCCAAGTGTTGACTATACTGAAACCTTTGCACCCATAGCCAAGATGAACTCCATTCGCTTGACACTTGCTATTGTTGCAGCTCATGGTTGGGTTGTACATCAGATGGATGTGAAGAGTGTTTTTCTTCATGGTGATCTTGATGAGGATATTTATATGGAGCAGCCACAGGGTTTCATCCAGGATACTTCCTTGGTTTGCAGACTAAGAAAATCTCTCTATGGTCTCAAGCAGGCCCCCAGGTCTTGGTACGCCAAGATGGATTCCTTTCTTCTCTCAACAGGGTTCACCAGGTGTCATTCTGATCTGAATGTCTACATTTTGCGACAGGATGACTCACACTTGATACTTGTGCTCTATGTTGATGATTTGATCATTACAAAGAGCACCGCATCCATCATTAGCAGGGTCAAATCTACTTTGCATGACAGATTTTTTATGACTAACTTGGGTCTTTTGCAGTACTTTCTCAGGATAGAGATTTCATAGTCACCTTTCAGGATTACACTATCGCAGCCCAAGTATACTCTTGATCTACTTGCACGCTTTCATATGGCCAATTGTAAGCCTGCCCCAACTCCCTTTCTTTCAGGAGTCAAGCTTGAGGCTCAATGTTCTTCTCCACCATTTGATGCCACATTGTATCGTCAACTTGTGGGAAGTCTCGTCTACTTGACTCATACATGCCCTGATATTTCATTTGCATTTGGCATGGTTTCCCGCTTCATACAGGAACCACATGAGCTTCATTGGAAAGCCGCCAAACGCATCCTTCATTACATCCAGGGTACACATCACTATGGGACTCACTATGCAGTGGGCACAGGACTTCGCTTGGGCTGGCAATCTTGATGATCGTAAGTCTACTTCAGGTTATAGTTTTCACCTTGGTTCAGGCCCCATTTATTGGCAGAGCAAGAAGCAACATGCTATTGCTCTCTCTTTGACTGAGGTTGAGTATCGAGGAGTTGTTAACGCAATGACTGAGACCATTTGGTTTCAAAAGATTCTCATAGAGTTTGGGTTCACCACTCTACGGCCGACAGTTCTACATTGTGACAATCAGAGTGTTATTGCAATCTCGAAGAACCTCGTCCAGCACCAGCGGACCAAACACATCAAGATCCATATGCACTATATCCGAGAGCTGATTCAGGAGCAGGTCATTGATTTGCAGTATTGGCCTACAGCGGAGCAGGTTGCAGACATCTTCACCAAACCTTTCATCG